>NW_009628881.1:0-292 GCF_000690535.1 Cariama cristata
AACGGGGGTCCCCTGGAAGTGACCCCGCACTACCAAGTCAGACCCAGGCCCCTCCTGCTCCTTCCTACCGTCCCCCGGACCCCGGAGGAGCCTGTCCTCCCCGGGCGGCTCTCGTCCTTCCATCACCCCCACAGCCAAACTGACCCAGTTAGGACTGATTTTCAGAAAGCATCTTTTCCCCGTTCATTTTAGACTCCCCTGGTGGCTTTGAAATAATGTAGAAGTTGAGGGCTGATCTAAGATACGCGAACAGGCGTTGGACTGGAGGCACCGGCTTTCGTGTTGGCTGGGG
>NW_009628881.1:321-1794 GCF_000690535.1 Cariama cristata
TCCCCCCAGCGCCCTGCAGCCGGGTCCTGCTGTGGAAGGCGAGGTGTGGGCCGGGGGATGCTCCTCTCCTGCTACAACAGCGGTTCTGGGCGGATGGTGTGTGCGTGGAAGATACGGGAACGCGGGGACTCCTCGCACTGCACCCCCAACGGCAAAATTCAGGCAGGTGAGCCCGGCAGGCAGCTCAGGAGGGGGATCTGGTTGCCTGATCCTGAGCATCTTCTAGTGTGAGAGGATAATTCTTCTCCCCCTTTGTTTGAAGGGCTTTGGAGGAAGGGTGGAAGGGCCTGGCCAGAGCACCGTAACTTTATCGTCCTCTGGCAGAGGTGTCCTCGCACTGCACCCCCAACGGCAAAATTCAGGCAGGTGAGCCCGGCAGGCAGCTCAGGAGGGGGATCTGGTTGCCTGATCCTGAGCATCTTCTAGTGTGAGAGGATAATTCTTCTCCCCCTTTGTTTGAAGGGCTTTGGAGGAAGGGTGGAAGGGCCTGGCCAGAGCACCGTAACTTTATCGTCCTCTGGCAGAGGTGCACGTTGGGGCTCAGGCATGGGCAGGGGTCCTGAGCTGGGCGGGTGGGCTGCAGGGGGAGTGGGAGTCGAGCTGGTGGCACGGCGGTTAATGAAGTAGATGATTTTTTTAAAGTGAGAGTCAAATAATTGTAACCCCGAGATAGAGAAGACATTGGAGGTGATGAAAAGGGAGAGAGAAAGAAAGGAAGCAAAGGACAGAGGTTTGGAATAGAGAGGGAGATGAGGAGATAGATGAAAGAGAAAGGAGAAAGATAAGAGGGAGAGAGGGGACAGATCTCCGGTGCGAGATGGGCGTTGCCAGGGAAACGGGAAGAATGAGGGAGCGATGGAGGGATGGAGGAGCGGAGGATGCTGGGGGCGGGGAGCAGCGACGGAGGGATGGAGGCTCGGAGGGATGGAGCCTCGGTCTCTGGAGGAGGGGGAAAGTGGGCTCTCAGCAGAAAGGGAAGCAGGAGCTGGATGTCCCGGGTTGGCGTGGGCGCCTGTCTGCTGGGAAGCCACAAAAGCGTGTGGGATCGCGGTTCCATCCCTCCGCAGTGAACAGCTGTGGCATCTGCTACTGCTCACGGGCTGACCCCTCTCACCCTGCGTTTCCATCAGCTGAAACATTTCTTGCCCACCGCAGGGAAGCTTTCCTCCGAAACAGGACGCTGCGCTGCGCCCATACCTAGTCAAGCACGTGGATCTTCTTCTGGAGGGCTGGCAGGAGGTGGGAGAGCATCCCACTTGGGGGGGAGAGCCCTTGCCTGTGCTTGGCCTCAATATTTATATTCCACTTCCAGATGCAGCTGCTCCCTTTCAAAGAGAAAAGACGACAGCGTGCGATGGTGAGGCCAAGAGGGCAGAGCAGTGACCTGTTCAGAGGGGAGGGTGGGCACCGAGGGGCTGTGCACGCTGTGCCGGCGGGCGAGGGCAGCGCCGTTGCTCGGCTGGTGCCGCCTGC
>NW_009628882.1:0-215 GCF_000690535.1 Cariama cristata
GTGCCATGGCCTCGTCCCCGGGGAGGGCAGTGCTGTGATGTGTCACTGGGGCACGCTGACATCTCGCTGTCCCCCGGGGCCATGGGACACCCCAGGTGCGGGGTGGCTCCTTTTAGAGGTGTGGGGTCACCCTGTGACCATGTCTATGAGAGGGAGGGGGTGTGCTGGGTGGTGATGGACACTGGTGCCTCGCAGGAGCGGGATGTGGGGGGTGA
>NW_009628883.1:0-318 GCF_000690535.1 Cariama cristata
CGGGTTGGGTGGGGAATGGATTGAGAGCAGCCCTGAGGAGAAGGACTTGGAGGTACTGGTAGACGAAAAGCTGGTCATGAGCTTGCAAGGTGCAATTGCAGCCCAGAAAGCCAACCATATCGTGGGCTGCATCCAAAGCAGCATGACCAGCAGGTCGAGGAAGGGGATTCTCCCCCTCTACTCTGCACTGGTGAGACCTCCCCCTGTAGTACTGCCTTCAGCTCTGGGATCCTCAGCACAAGAAGGACATGGACCTGTTGGAGCGAGTCCAGAGGAGGCCATGAAGCTGATCCGAGGGCTGGAGCACCAGTCCTGTGC
>NW_009628883.1:540-1132 GCF_000690535.1 Cariama cristata
GAGAAGCTGTGGCTGCCCCATCCCTGGAAGTGTTCAAGGCCAGGCTGGATGGGGCTGTGAGCAACCTGGTCTGGTGGGAGGTGTCCCTGCCCATGGCACGGGAGGTTGGAACTGGATGGTCTTTAAGGTCCCTTCCAACCAAACAATTGTATGATACGATTCTATGATATTATTCTAAAAGGACGCTATTGCTTTTGATGACATAAAGAAGTCCTATGTGTGAACATGAATTTATTCAAAACACTGACATTTGAAAAGAACAGTGGATGTCACCTTGTTATGATAGGTCTTCTGCTTCATACAACTGTCAGAACAGCTGTCATCTTATTTGGTGTCAGACTGCCTGCAACAGTTCATGTCAGCTAAGTTGTACTTGTGAGAGGATTTTTTTCCTTGTAAAATAAACGAAATATCTCTTTCTCTGGATGATACATAATATATGTTGCAATGAACCTGAAAATTTGCATTAGTCTTATTGTTAAAATTAATAAAGCTGAATCAATGGCTATCTAGGTGTCTTCTTCAAGTATATTGTTTTCTTTCTCCAGGTTTAGAAATGTTCAAAGAAGTTCGAGTTCCGATACTTCCTGCT
>NW_009628883.1:1156-24364 GCF_000690535.1 Cariama cristata
TTTAGATCTCTTGAACTTACAACTTCCAGTATTTTTTGGCTATTTTTTCTGTTTCTTTCCATACAGAAAAGCTATTTGTTGTAGGAATTGTCATGCAACAATTTGTGATGGTGTTCCAAGTGTCTAAGCACAATTCCTGTTTTTAAGGTGTTAGATATCTAGCTGTAATACCTACTTAGAAGGTCAGTGTACTTAGCTGGTTTTCTCATATGCATAGATACCTCCAAAATTATTCAGTTCATAGGTCTAAAAGTGTCTGTTGTGCCTGCACTCCTAATTTAAGTACCTGCAGTTGCAGTGGGATAAATCCAGACCTACATGCTTTCTGGGAACTGATGTATTTTGACCACATTACAATTATGTATTTAAACCACCATGAAGCAATGTTGTAGTTTGTGGACTGGTTTCTTCAGTTTGTGTGTGCTTTTTATTTCTCTAGAGCCAGTGGAAGTTTTCTGTACGTCACTTATGGATTATTTCCGAGATGTGTGCAAATCTGTGGCCATGGAGCGTGAAGTAACTCTTGATCACCTGTTTATTGATGGGACACTTGTTCAAAGCCAAACTGAAACCAAGACTGGGAAGAATAGTGTAAAAACAATGGAAAAGGAGCTGGTGACTTGCAGTCTGCAAGGGAAGGAAAAGGCAGCCCTTAAAAGAAGCCAAATATTTCAAATCCCAGGAGGTAAAGACTTAGAGACTAAAGTGATTGTGGTGCTGGGAAAAGAAAGCATTCTTGTTCAGAAGATCTGCCAGGACTGGTCCAACGGAGAGTTTTCTCAATTTGAATTTGTATTTTGGTTTGACTGCAAACAAATAAGCTTGCCTGAGAAGCAATACAGCCTGAAGGATCTGCTTCTTGAATTTGTTGTGAAACCTCAAGAGGGAAGCAAAGAGATCTTTGAGTATATATTGCAAAATCCTGCTAAAGTCCTTCTGGTTTTTGATGGGTTTGAAGGGTTGCATGATCATGAGAATTTTCCTCGTTGCTCAGCAAGCCAGCCTGAAAAAGACTTGTGCAGTATAAAGGAGCTGCTTTCAGGACTCATCCAAAAAAAGATACTCAATGGTTGTACTTTATTACTTACAGCAAGACCAAAAGAGAAGGTGTACCAGTATGTGTCCAAAGTGGATAAGACTATTGAAATAGTAGGATTTTCCCCTCAGCAGAGAGAATTGTACATAACCAAATACTTCGAAGGGTTACCCTACTGTGATAATGCACTGAAATTAATCAAAGAGTGTGAGTACTTGTTCAGTCATTGTTACAGCCCTGTTATGTGTAGATTTGTTTGTTTTCTCTGTGAGACAGTACTTGAAATGGGAGGCAAAAGCCTTCCTTCAACTCTTACTACAGTCTTCCTGAAATTTGTTCAGCAAAAGATAATACCTATGCAAACAGATGTTACAGCCATGCAAAATCAAGAGAGTCTTGCTATGCTAGCCCATGTAGCATGGTATCTTGGAGAAAAGCATCAAAGTGCCATGAAAAGTGATCTTCTTCATTCTAAGGAAGTTAAAGAATTTGCTCTGAAATACGGACTTTTGCTGCCATTTGCATTCCCCAGACATTCAGATAGTGGAGAAGGGGAATTTGGAAGCACATTCTCTGATTTTGTCATTCAGAATTTCTTGGGTGCACTTCACCTTATGTTAGCAGAAGAGATCAAGGATAAAAGTCTAACAAAGTACCTGTCTTTTCCATCCAAGAAGAAAAAACCTTATAACTGGTTAGATTTAGTACCTCGATTTTTGGCTGGATTGTTGTTCCTCCAAGATGACCCCTACTTCTGCTCCCTTTCAAATAAGGATCTAAAACAATCAACCAAGAAGCAGAAAATACTCTTGAAATGTATTAGAAGGCTGCAGATAAATGAGCTCTATCCGGAGAGGTTACTTGAGCTTTTACATTGTATTTATGAAACACAAAGCAATTATCTTTTGCAGCATGTGGCCTTAAGGCTCAAGCCAGACCTGTCTTTTCTGGGCATAGTTCTTACACCACCTGATGTCCATGTACTGCACTCTATTTTAAAAAGGTCAAGAAAAGAGTTTTCCTTGGATTTACGAAACAGCAGCATTGACATGCAAGGCCTAAAAGACTTGGTTGGCCTAAAGAATGTGACATCATTCAGGTTGGTCATTCTTTATGGATAGTAGTGTCATTCATAGGACTGTATGTAGATGACACTTTCATGCAACAACAGCAGTCATATCTGTTCATTTCCCATGTTTTGTCACTTCGCAGGGCTTCCCTCAGTGATACAGTCAGGCTCTGGAAATCTTTAGAACAGACAAAAGACTACGAACTGTTGAGAGCATCAACAGAGAAATTTGTTCTTGATCCCTTTAAGGCAAAGACAATGAAGGATGTCAGTGATCTTTCAGACCTTGTAGAGATGCAGAAGAAGATGATCAATTGGTAGGCTCATTTATGATCAAAAGTCCTCTTATTTAATGTACTAGCAATTTAAGAAAATAGGGGTTCACTGACAGTGCTGGAGAATGGAGTCCTCTGCTTGTCCAAAGGAGAAGTAACTAAGACAGTGCAAACTCTTGTATCATTTCAGAGTGTTCTCCTACCCCGATGTGTGGTGGTTGTCACGGCAGGGAGGAGCAATGACAGCACCATGCAGAATATTTACCAAAACTAGCAATAAAAAAGTCTGCTGTAACCTTTTTCTTCAGATTTTTTTTTTAATATCCGAGTATGCTGTCTTCTAATTGCTTTCAGGTACATAACTTGGGCTAACTGATTTCTACTCCCTGTAGTGCCTGGGCCATAAATGAAGGCTTGTTTTGCACTGGTCACAAATGATCTGAGTCGGTCCTTTGGCTCAGGAAGTAAAAGCTTGTGTTATGTGATCTATAAACCCTGTGTTTCATCCCTGCTCATGATGTGGCTGGGGGATTGGTTGCAATTAAAAGCACATGTAAAGTATTTTGGTTGCTTTTTTTTAAATAAAAATGGTAACTTCCATTCCAACACAGGCCGAGTATTTTGATTAAAATATATACAAAACAAGTTTTGTGTTTGACAGAAAATACTTGATTTAGAAGAATGTATTTTTAAGTTTTATTGGAAAAAGAGCAGACGACTGCACTACAAAAGGCAATTACCAGATTGAAATGAATCAAATAAAGAAAGGTTGGAGCAGAACTTATTATGAAGTTTCCTGGTTCCTCAGTTAATGCCACAGTGGCTTATTTCCTGTAAAAGTTTACTAAGAAATTATTTTTAAAGCACTGTTTTGGTTGCTAAAATATTTATCATATTCTGGTTCTGCTGTGATTTTAGTGTGCAAGATGCATCTGATTGCAGCAGCTATGAAATTCCTGCCATCAAAAACCTCAGAAAACTAGAATTTGCGTAAGTGATATACCTCTCTGTTGATTGATACATGATTGCATTTAAGACTGAGAAGAGTCTTGGATATTGGCTACAGTCACTGAACTGATGTATAGTTAGTTTATGGTAAAGCATTAAGTAAACCCCATTTATTGCTATTTCGCTTTTCTCAACTAGATTTATTAAGTTATGGCCAAAACTCAAAACACATCATTTCTGGGTCCTGCAGTGATACAGATCAACATGGTTCTATCAATTTTGTTTCATTTTACTACAAGTTAGCTCCTTATCACAGGAAGTGGATCTTGTGCCACAGGGCATAAAATATCTTGATTGTGATCCAACTGCCTGGGAAATATTTTTTCCCCAGAAATGCTCAACTTTTCTGAGTCTTCTGATATAATTTTCTGCCCTATCAGAGTTTAGGCCATGAGAGAGTAAGGTCAGAGAATGCCTCCCAAACAAAATATTTAGCACCATTTTCCTGGAAGAAGGAAATTGACTTGGAAACAGTGATTTTAAAAATGAGGCGTAGTAACATTTCTTTTTTCGCCACAAACTGTAAGCATCCTCCAGGGCTATTCTATTGCTTAAAATATCCTGCTATAGTATGTGAATTAGTTGGGGCAGATTTTGCACCAATGCAATGGAGAACTCTCACGAGGTCTTCATCTGTTTCCTGCTCTTCACATCTGACCCAGTCTAGAACTGCTATGCTTGGCCTCACTTCTGATTTTATGCTGCTTTCTCTTCCTGTTTCCTCTCCTCCTTTCCCTTTATTTTAAATTTTTGGTTAAATTTCTCATCCTTTTAACTAAGCTGAACTTGTTCTGATACCAAGGAAACTCCAAATAAGAGGTTTAGCATCTGAAGGACAAACGCTTGGGGCTGGAATGTTAAAGTTCAATTTATGCTTTAAGCTGCAGTAAAATGTTTATATTAAGTTAGTCTGAATTGCCAATAGTTGGAAAAAAATATTTTTTCTCTGTTACAAAGATTATAATACTTAAAAATTAAAAACCTGAAAAAAAAAAAAAGAAAAAGAACAGAAATAGAGGAGTCTAAAACAAGCGAGATGAGTCTTGCAAAGAGTAACAAGAAAGTTGGTAAATGCATGTTCTGCTGCTGCTGTGCAAGCAGCTCTGCTCTGTCTGACCTTAGCCTTGTAGGGTCCTCATCTGGAGGCTTCAAAGCAGAAATCCTTTCTGCAGATGGTAGGGAATGGCTTCTGAGGAGTATAAATTAGCTTGCATTTGGGGCTGCAGGGGAAGAACTTAAAAATTCATAACTCTTACTGTTTCTCAGCATGTGAAAAAACTGCTGCATGTTTATATTTATTTCTTCCAGGCTGGGTCCAGTATGTGGCCCTCAGGGATTCCTGAAACTCGTGGAAATTCTTGCAGCATTTCCATCACTTCAGCATTTAGAGTGAGTAATGCTAAAGATTAATTTTGCTAATGTTGTTCCTCAGCAGCCCTTGATGACGGGGGAGCTCGTGTACCCAAGAAACATTTTCTTTGCCAACAAGACTACTTGCTTTGAACAAACTGGACAACAAAAACATGCGGAGAATATAACAGATTAAAAGCTAGCGCTCTTCATCCTCCCTTAAGACACTTGGCAGTGCTTTGTTTGATACCCCTTCAGTCACTTCCCTGTGTTTTCCTCAGTGGTTAAAAGCTTGTGGGAATGGTTTAGTACAGAGCCCCACTGGGTGCTCCCCTTTCCTGCCACGGCACTGACCAGCACTGACCGTGGATTACTTATTTCTTCATTCAAGCTCTGTAGCATGCCTGAGTCCCAGGCTCCCTCGTGGTGAGGTTTCTGAAGGACTCACGGTTGTGAGTGTTTCAGGAGAGAAGAGGCTGCCTTCTGAACCAGCTGCAGTGTAAAATTTGGGGGTTAATTTCAGTATTTGTGCTGGTGCTGTGCCCCTTCCGGTGTCAACGAACATCCTGAACTTCTGGTAGAACTTGGGAGAGATTGAGCTTTGTGGATTTGATTCATATAAAAGATATAAAAAAGCCATACACAGCTAGTATCTGGTTTTGTTCTGCCCTGCCCATGTATTTTCACATAGTCTTTGTCCCTTCTTTTACCAGAAGCAGTATTAGAAATAGAGTTTTAAGAACTCCAGTTACTATTTATTCTCTTGTATCCATGACAAACCAGCTGCCTCTGAATTTTAAGCTTCTTTACACTAGAAACAGTTGTAGCAACAATAGTCGATATTCTGCCGTCATCTCTGTGGCTAAGATTACTGGTTTTGAGAGGGCCTTTGGCCTTACTGGCTCAGCCCATTGGCCATTTGTCTGTATTGTATCTGGCCTTTTCATGATATTTTGGGAAAACAATAAAGCTCTAAAATTGGAATGAGTCCAATGTATCCCAGCATTATCTGTCAGATTAGAAGGGGATCCAGTATCTAAAATTGTGACTACCTAGAACTCTTTCCATCTGGATACCTGAATGAGGAAAAACTTAATTTCTGGAGAAGGAGCTCTTTAGGCAGGGGTTTATGGCATCTGCTGGATTTTGTCAGTTCTGTATTTCTGTGTGCACAGGAAATCTCATTTCAGCATAGCTGGAACACAGCTATTTCATAACTGTTTTAATAATCTTGCATATCAAAGGAAATGGGTCAAGCCATTCAACTAGTAAAAAAAAAAAATTCTTAGGCTGTAAATTTGGGAAGCAGAAAGCTGCTTATTAAAGAAGCTGTAATTTGTGTGATGCCTCTTCCTGACTGAGGCTACTGAAGAGAAGAGGCTTCTCAAGATAGAGATAGTGTGGTCTCTGAGGTGAATAAACAGCAAAGATTTAGAATTAGCTTCCCTTTTAATCTTTCTTTGTCGTCACCCAGCCTTGATGCTCTGAGTGAAAATGGCATAGGAGATGAAGGAGCAAAGAGTCTATCTGAAGTCTTTCCAACCCTGAGATCACTGGAAACTTTAAAGTAAGTGCAAGGTTAACAGTTCTGGGAAATTTTGAAAAGAAATAGATTAAACCTAGAACCTTAAGGGACTGTGTGTTAACAATTATGAGCACAACTAACCCACAGGCATGGAAGATCAATGAGTCTATGGACATACTTAATCTGTACATTCATTAGAGAAACAGGTTAATCCTATGGCATTTCCTCATTTCGCTCCAAGGGTCATAATTTGTCTTTTTTCCTGCATTTGGTCTAAACGGACTGTCCAAATGGTATTAAAAAAATTTAAAAGAAAAAATTGAAAAGGAATTTTCCCCACACTGTGATAAATTAGAATAAATGTGCTCAACTAACAAAACAATCTCACTTACTGTAGCTTATCGCAGAATAAGATAACAGATGTGGGTGCGGAGAAACTAGCTACAGCTCTTCCTTCCTTGTCTTCATTAAAGACACTAAGGTAAGTAGTTGTATCCTGTTCAGTTGCTTTATACAACATACCTTCCTATCTCTGTCAGAAACTACTGAACATGGAACAAATATGTACACTGTACAGCAACCAAGCTTTTAACTTCATTCTTGCATAAAGCCTTTAGAGAGGAGGGGAGAGAAATGTATAACCCAGTGTAGACATGCAGAAGGATATCTCAGGAATATAACAAGGATTGTACTGATTTTTAAATCCAATCCATAATACCTACTCATGAATAATACCCTGTACAAATGTGCACCCAGGGCTATGATCTACTGCAAGCTTATGCGGAACTTGCTAAGTGCAGTGCTAAGCCCTAAGCCAGCAACGAGGTGGTGTGTGTTTGCTGATACGGGACCGATGGTCCATCCCACTTCATTAAAATATCTGGCACAGACCTGAATGAAGTGTCTCAGTAGGGAATGCAAGAAACCGTGGTGTGCAATTCTGGAATAATTTGCTCACATGGAAATCTTTTGAATGCTGTGCCCCACATTTTTGAGCTTCATTTTCTTGCAGATTTTTAATTTGATCTAATGTAGACAGAAATGTTGTCATTATTCATTAAGAATCTAGATCTATTTTTACTGTAGGTGTGCTAGCTGAAGGAGGGACGAGGCCATTTGCCTTACTTGATACAAAAAATATGAAACGGTGATTTAAACATTAACTGCGAATAGATAAGGATAAATTGGAAGTTAAGATATACCAGCCATATCTGAAATTCCTTGATGTAATATATAATCTGTTTACGTTATCCATTATTCAATTGTGACTATACCGATTTGGTTTTCTGCAGCTTGTACAATAATAGCATTTGTGACTTTGGAGCAGAAAATCTTGCGAAAGTTCTTCCTGCGATGGCATCTTTAAGAGTGCTAGAGTGAGTATGAAATCTTTTGAGATGGCCTAGGCAAGCTTACTTGCTTGGATACTGAAAATTCAAATTTTCTGTGCTCAGGGTAGAGGAGACAGAAATTGAGGAAGAAAATTTTAGGGAAATTTCACAGGGAAAATGTGCTTATGCAGAGTCCAGATAGTCAGCGGTTAGAAAGGATTAAGGAGCAGTTCACCATAAAAATTGAAAAATTTGTTTTAAGATGGGAGAATCGGGTCGTGGGGATTTGGAGAAGGACCTCAGGTACATAGAATAAGGAATCCCTCAGATGAACTAACTTAACGAAGTTTCCTTTTGACCTTTTGAGTATTTTATTACAGGTTTTTTGAATCAAGGATCTATTTTAGTTTTTTCTTTTTCTTTTTTCCCCCATCTGCAGATAAGCCTGTATAGTATTTTTGATTTTGAATGAAATATTTGATTACACTACTACATGATGTGATCTGGATTAACAAAGGTGTGGGTTGTTTTTTTTTTTCTCCTTAGTGTTCAGTATAACAAAATAACTGGTGTTGGAGCCCAGCAGCTGACTGACAGCCTACGAAAATGTCCTCATATAAAGAACTTGGTGTAAGTCTCTCGATACGCTGTTTGCTGTATCTTCGTTCTGTAAATTGGGTTAGAATTCATGCTAAAGCTGTGTTCTGTATTTGTCAGTTTTATAAAAGGCACAAAAAAAGACATCACGAAAATACAAAAGCAGTCACAGATATGTTAAAAATGTTGTCTCTAGTTTCAGCTGATTCAGATGATTAATTCCCAATCATCCCAGGCAAGCAAGCTTGTCCTGCTTTAAGCATAATTTACACTGAGTCTCCCTTTGTTGATATTCTACCCTCTCAGGGTACCTGACCTACTCTGTGCTGTAGGACTTGTATTTGAAGGATAAACAATGAGCAGCCATCATTAGAGGTTAAATAGACTGAAGCTGCCAGTACACATTTGGGGCAAGGGAGTTTGATAGAAAGCTAAAGAATAGGTATGGGGACAGAACTGTAGTGTGTCCTATAACCAGAGTCAGCCAGGTTATGGAGGAGTGAACTGCTTTCTTCTAAATGAAAATGTATTTTTGTTTGTTCCATAGCTTAAATACTTTTATAGAATGATATTCAAAAGGGAAAGGCAACGTTAAAAAAAAAAACAAAACAAAACCCCACAAAAATACCAAACACACCAAAAAAAACTGTGAAGCAAATTACGCTTCTTAAAATCTCTTTTCTTTCTGAATTTAACCTTACAGGATGTGGAATCCCACCATTCCCTATGGAGTTCTTGAACATCTTCAGCAGCTGGACTCTCGGATCAGTGTGTAGATTCAGATGATCCCATAAAGGTAATATAAACCCTGGCTTCCTGAGACAGCAAGATTTGTTTCTGTGGCAGCTGTTGATTCTGGTCTCACTGGTAGCAGGCACAGTAACAGTACCAATGCATACCTGGCTAAATAAAGAGATGCTGCCCTAGAGTGGCACAGATCAATGTCACATCAAGGCCCCCTTTCCCCTCACTCACCTTGCATTCCCCATCTCCCTGGCATCAGCACCAGCAGGCTGCAAGGGCTGCATCAACAAGAACGGACTTCTAGGACTCCTAGTTCAGCCCAGTTCGGTGACTGGCAGCTGGCCTGCTTACCTTCCCTTTTCTGTTGCGGAAAACTAAGTACCTCTGTGTACTTCTCGTGTTTAATAGATTAGTTCTGTACCCCTTAGAGATTGTTTTGTATTGATTTTTAGTAAGTCCTTTCACTTTTCCTTTGTTTAATACAAATCCTCAACAGCTGCTCATCTCGCTATGAAGTTGTGCCTATACTGTACTCAGAGCAAACCATTGGTTACTACATTCCTTGTTCTCAGTCTGTTCTGTGTGGTTTAGCCACTGGCAGCCACTTTTACTTCATTGATTCTACCTGCACAATTTCAAGGATCCTTGAAATAATTGCATGGTTAGCAATTTGCTAACAGTTTGCTGATGATCACCAGGATCTGACTGCCTTGACGCACCTGGATTGAAGGAGCTGTAGCAGGCATGGGAGGTTAGGGTTTTGTGTAGGATTTCTGCTCCCAGTTTTCTGCTGTATGCTTCCTCTTGCTCTTAAAAAAAATTATGCAGGATGCATCAGTGAAATGATGCCAGTGAAGAATGAGAAGCCAGAGTCAAGCTGGACACCAGATGCCCTCCGGCTTTCTTTCAGATGGCAAAAAACACGTTGCAGAGTGATTGCCAGCTGTTTGAGCTGTGGTTTTAATGGTCCTGGCAACAGCTGCAGTTGCCAGTGGCTCCCTAAACCATTCAGTGAGCCAAGCTTTTGCATGACTCTTGCTCTCAGTGTGCTAATCACCAGATGTAGCCTGGGCTATATATATGGCACTGATGAGGCTACAGGTTGTGGAAGACTTGAGTGCCATACCAGCTTCATGGACTAGCTTTATACAGTAGCAGTGAAAAATTGTGGTAATCTTTAAGCCTACAGTACAACTAACTTTGTCTTGTTGAATAACCATACCTACTTGGGCACAAAGGTATTAGGCGTATGAGCACTGCCAGGCAATCTTACAAATGCAAAGCTTTCTCTGAGCTCCTGTGTCTGGTATTTAAGGGAAACATGCAATAACAGTCTTTGAAAATGTAGGTCAGCTCCCAAATGACCTTGGTTTTCCTCTGGACACAGAGCAATGGCAGTCAGTGGTAGAAAGCTCCACTCTGTGAAAGTCGGTGATTCTTGGAGACTGGTCAGCTTTCACACAAAGCAAAAGATTTGTTTAACACAACTCTGCATAAGCAACGCCTTGCATCTCCCTCCACTGCTGTTCTCTCATGTTTGCAGCATATGCCTTTGGCACTGGTTACCACATCGGTATAGTATCTGAGTATGTAAGGAAACATTCTTCTTCATTAGCACTGAGGATAAGTAGGAGCAGGAGGTCTGGATCCTGTCTCCCAAACTTGAAACATCCAGCATCTACCAGTCACTGTTGTCTGTTTTCAGAGCACATCAAATACATGGTTTTGGTGATGTTAATGGTGATTAAGCTGATGGGCATACATCTAATATTCTGTTTTCATCATTTCACAGGTAACATAAAGAAGAGGGGAAGGTGTCCTCTGTGTTTTCCTATCTTCTTGCTGCTTTATGAATCAGTGGCTGATTGTGGCATGATAGTGGCAAAATGAAAAAAAGTCTTACATTTAAGCTTCTGAGTGATGCTTGAAGTGGGTGAATGATGGAGTTCAATTTTTTTAAAGGTCATTTAAAATGCTATTCAAAGACCCAGTTGTCTTTCTACTGAAATGATGAAGAGTTAGGCAACATCAAGTTTCAAAGATGAAAAGAGCATCTGGATATTGTGATCACCATTAAAGGTGACCAGGAATCACCAGGATATTGATAGTATAAAATTCCATCATCGATTGATCAAAGAGTAGAGTTCAAGCTGCTGCACCTGCAACATCTGAAGTAGTGACAGGTCAAATCTAATTGTTTCATGGTACCGGTGGTAACTGTGATCAAATTTGGTTTGATGATTTTTGGACTTCCAAAGCTCAATGTTATAGATTTCACCTCTTTGTCTGGACTGATTTGAAGGATTAGTGTCAGGAACATAAATAAGAATGATCAGTCTTAGAAAACAGTCTGATATTGTAAGATTATCCACAAGAATCTAGATGTGGCTCTTGATGCTAATCACCAATGCTGTCTTAAGAGATAGAAAGATATTTTCTATCACTCTCTTGTTATAGAATCCTTCAAAAAGATTGGGGAAAAAAGAAGGAAGTAAAGAGAAGAAAGGAATTAAAACTGGAAAACTATTAAGGATTTTTCTGACATTATCGCAGAAATCCAAATGCATACAAATAGCTTCAGTTTATTGCACAAAAATCTCAAAGTGACAATCTTCAAAGGTTTTTACTCTGTCTCAAATGAGAACTAAATTCATACACCTGGATTGGGATTTAGTTTCTCACTTGCAGGTGGCAGTGTAAATCTACAAGCATCAATTTTATACTTGACGGTGAAATCACTGTTGTGTGTGGTTTATGTGGCCTTCTTTTAGAGAGTTATTAATAACTAGGCAATGACAGACAATAATGTATTTCAAAGCATTATGATGTGTCTGTGCTGCTGGTCTTAGTGATATGTGGGCCAAGTACTGGTCCTGCTGACTGCAATAGCAAACCAATTTTCTCCTTTCTTCTTTCATTTTAGCTCTGTGAATGTGCAGAGAACTTATAATCATACAGAGACAATTGTCAGGACTAGCATTATGGCTTCCTGTCCAGATACAGTCTGGAGATGGGGGGGGGAGAGGGATGGAAAAAGCTAGGAATATTTGATATGCCAGAAATTGGGAAGGGAGGTCTCTACTTCATGGTTAACTCGGGGTTAGCTCAACAACCTCCTTGAAATGTCTTCTGCTAGGAAGCACTGACAATACTGACCCAAGGATCTATGCAGACTAGAATCTCTCAACTAACCTCTCAAATATTGTGTTACTTGGTTTTAAAAAGTCCTCAATTTAAGCAGTGCAAAACCACAATCTTTATGTTCTTTCCAGCAAATTATACTTCTCTGCTAAAGTTTCAGTGCCTGCAGAATTTGGACAGCAGGGATAGAGGGTGGACAAATTAAAGAAGGAAGGAAGGAACGTCTGGTTTGTTGTTTCTGTTAATCAGAGGAGAACAGGGAACCACACATAGTTTGTGAAGGAAATAGTACAAGCAAGCAAGGTGGAAAAATTCTATGGAGAATATGATTGTAACTAGAAAGTGGTATTTTTCTTAACTATCTGCATGGTTCTCTCTAGCCAAACTCCAGCCAGAGTCATGGGAAAAATCTCATTTACACTCCCCTCTTTCAGCTGATTGAATGGGTGGTAGTTTGAGCCAAATCTTGTGTGATGTTCCCATCAGCCTGTAGTGCTTCAGCCGTGCAGATCTCAGGTGAGCCCTTGTCTTGGCTTCCCTTAACTAAGCTTTGGATGACAAATGTCCCTTTAGGGACATATTCTGCAGCCACGCTTCACTGTGACTGAATTTGAGAATGTGCTACACATTACAGAGGTAGCTGAATGTTACAGGACCCTGTCTGCACTGATAAAATCATGTTGGGTATACTACTGTTCTCTTTCTATGAATTAGTGGGAGATGGATGTTTATAATGTACAGATTGTAAATTGTGATATAGTGTTTTAGTTGTCTTTATACACCTTTTTTTAAAGTATTAATAAAAGTGAGTATTCCTTTTTACAGTAGCTTGTAGTACCCATTGAAAATTATTTTGATTTTTTTTTTCTCTTGGAAACACTGTGAAACCACTGCTAACTTCTGAACATAATGACATGGTCAGGGCTTTGTACTGTAGGTTAACAGAAAGCACTGTGCGCGAGGGAGACAGGGTGGTCCTGCTGGCACTCACGAGTTCAGTGGTCTGGAAATGGAGAAATAATTCTTTCTTAACAGACAATTGGATCTTGCAATGCCAACTGACAGACTGCAAGTCCAGAATTAGAAGATATAGAAGTGCTGACTAAAGCCGCCTGCTGATAACAGGAAAAAGGGTTTTTTTCATCCTTTCAGACTTTTTGCAGTTAAAAGTTCTACAATTAATCAAGGTTCAAAGTCTGGATATTCTTGTGGCACAAAGCTCATCCCAAATGCTTTTGTCAAATGAATGCCTTGTGTGTAGAGGATTGAGTTCACTGGCTACCCTAAAAAAGCTGTTCTGATCAAATCTGTGTTCTAAAAATCTTTTAGGATGAGGAAAATGCTATTCTCTTTATGCCCATGCTCTTTTTGTTGTCAAAGGAACCTTGTTAAAATGCTAAGGCTTGTGTTATGATGGTAGTTCAGACCGTAAAGTCTGAGTACTCTCCCCATCCTTTAAATGTATGAAGCTGAGCTGTTCTGAGAAATCAGAAATCTTGATCTAAGATTCAGAATCTCCAAAGTGAATTACTTGGAGGAATTCGTAATGCTCAGGTTGTGCATTGTGGCACAACCCCACTTAAGGGAAATTATTACAAACTAGTAGATACTGCAGTAAGTACCTATAATGACAAACTAAACCATGTTCTTAGAATGGCATACATGTGACCCTGAAAAATTAGTGTAAGCCATCTCTGTGAACAGTATGAATTTCTAATTATACAGGCAGCAGGAAGGCCGCCTTCAGTAGCAAAACTCACCCTTTCTCATCTTAGTACCAAATGGGCATGTGAACACAAGATTAACAAGTTTTTAAACTTGGCTATTCTTTATATAGGGGCCTAAATGGGGGTTTAGTTCCTTAAATGTACCTTTACGTGTTAGAATATTGTGCCCTAAGTGACTTCATCCCTGAATTGCAGGCCAGGGATTGTATGGAACAAAGTACTTGTCAGCATTTTAAGGCTCCAAACTGTATCTGATGGAACCTATTTTGGAGAAAAGCTACTTAGTTTAATGACAGTGCTTCACCTTGTCTAAGTTTCAGCTAGGATAGACTTAATTTTCTTCCTAATAGCTGGTATAGTGCTGTGGTTTTGGATTTAGTATGAGAATAATGTTGATAACACAGTGGTATTTTAGTTGTTGCTAAGCAGTTCTTACTCTCAGTCAAGGACTTTTCACTTTCCCGTGCTCTGCCAGCCAGGACGAGCACAAGAAGCTGGGAGGGGGAGGGAGACAGCCAACCCAAACTAGCCAAAGGGATATTCCATACCATAGAATATATGCCAAATATATATAAACTGGGGGCAGTTGGCCAGGAGGGGCCGATCGCTGCTCGGGGCTGGGCTGGGCATCAGTCAGCGGGTGGTGAGCAATTGCACTGTGCATCACTTGTTTGTTTTTTTCCTTGGGTTTTATTCCCCTCTTTGTTATCTCCCTTTTCATTACATTTATTGTTATTATCATTATTATTATTTACTTTATTTAAATATTATTAAACTCTTCTTATCTCAACCCACAGGTTTTGCCTTTTTTCTAATTCTCCTCCCCATCCCACCAGGGGGTGGGAGAGGAGTGAGTGAGCAGCTGCGTGGTACTTAGTTCCTGGCTGGGGTTAAACCATGACAACCTCTTGCAGGAGCAGCTGACAATTGCATTTGGGGCATAGAATTTCGGGGACTGGCAGGGAATTTCTACTGTACTAGGAGTCAAAAAATACCATTTGAATGCAACACGTTGAGAGTATCAGGAAAAAAGATTTTGATACACAAGGGGTTTTTTGTCATTGTTTCAAGGGGGAGCTAAGCCATCACCCTCTTCTTCCCTCATACTGGCTGTCAACATACTCATGGCACCATCTGTCTGGATCCGAAAGCCCGAGCTGGGAGCCAATGGTAGAGACAGAGACTGCAGAGGACAGACATAATGCATAGAGAGAAATATTCAGGAGAAATGTTTTAAATTCTGCTTTATCTGACATATTCTTGATACATAACTTGGCTTAACAACTGCATAGTTACAAAAATTAGACTTTCTAAAAAAATATAGTAAGACAAAATCAATACCTGCCCTCAATAACATGTGGGTGTGTCCCTCCCCCCAGTGCACAGTTCCTGGTGTTTCAGTTCAGGTCTGGTTTTTTTTAAGTAGTTTTTCATGAGAAGGATTTCCTACATGCTGGCCATCTCAACAATCTGGAACTACTTCCAGATACCTGTAGGAAAACTGGAATTTCCTGGAAAGCATATTTCAATGACTTTATGTTCAAACTGAAAAAGAACAACTGCAACACGTGACTGCTTAACTTTTTCATGGAAAAGGTCAGTCTTTATTGTATTGCTTTCACATCTGTACATAGGAACATGAGCTTAAAAGAATGTGTAAAGTATCCTGCGTTAGGTAATGAATCATCTGCCTGACTTATATAAAATTCACTCTCTGATCTATTTCAAAACTCACAATTTAAATAAAATATCTTACTAGCACAGTTCTTGCCATAATACTGCCCTGAACAGAACCTCCTTGCAGTCATTCCTGCATATTTTCCCCTGAGAGAGCACTGTCTTTGAACTACTGACTGGCAGAGTTCTCAATGTGTGACTGTAAAACTTGCTTAAGCAGTATGTAGAGCGTGTCCATTCAGGTGACATGATATTTATTCAAAAGTTTATCAAATCTAAGTAACATCTTGATTTTCTGTTACAATAGAACATAGCTTATATTATTTGTTCATACAGTCCATCCCAGAATTAACCTATGGAAGCCCAGAACGGTGCATGAATCACTGCAGTTAGTGGACACTCAAGAGGCAATGACCATGGAGAAGAGTCACAACTGACAAGGTCTGGCAACAACTCTTCTTGTTGTCCCCTTGTCCTTCTTTTCATCTCTACATTTCAGAGTATAGTTTCCTTCCATGACTTGATCCATTAACCTGGTCATAATCCATTTCAGGTGTTTAATGAATCTGTTTAAAAGAAAACACATAAATGCAGAGTAACCCTGTATACCCAAAATGAACAGATAAGTCACTGTGTATGTTAGATATAGCACCATGCTATTGACTTCTTTAAAAAATAAAAAAAAAATCAAAACTTTTTGTGACTCTGGATTATAATTCTTTGAGAAGTAAAGGCATGAACAACCTTCCAGAGAAATCAATGACATGGTTTCTGTTAATGTCAGAGCACACTAGTCCTTAGTGCAATTTTAATGGAAGCATGAAGATATTAGTGTAAGGGGTATGAGAATAAGCTGTAAACCACAGTCCATCATGTCAGTTAGCAAGGATTGCTCTTGAGAGAGTACAACCAGCTGTGACATACAGTGGGATGGCCTATTTTATGCTAGGTTTGATATCATTAGACCTATCTACTAAAACTGATTTTTGAACTGGCTACATTTTCTTAACCAGATACTATTCATTAGACTGTTATTATTTTTTGTATAATTGTGTTAATTATGCATTGCCCATGTTTGGCATAGCCTCTGATTTTGGTCACTTTTTCTTCTTTAGAGTTACTTTGTTCAAAGTATTTTGGATCTGCTGGTAAGTAGTTACAGAGTTAAAGAACATGTTGGAGTAACTTCTTGGTCTTACTGACAAGAATAAATTGCTGTTATATTGCTTTATCCCAGTTTATCTAATTTGCCTTGACTGGGTAAAAGTACCTGACAGCTACTAAGAAGTGATTTTTTACTATCACCAGAGGTAAATACAAGGCCTGAGAAGGCTTCTGGAAGTAGAACCAGAGCTGTGGATTATGAAGGTGCTAGGCTGTATGCATTTGGCCTTCTGATCTTGCAGATGACTGATTAATACAGCGTAGAATGGTGCAGCTCCGAGAGGGGCTGACGGTCTGGGGATGAATCTGTGTTGAAGAAGAGCTGAGGTACAGAAGACCAAGAGCAGGTCCCCTGGCTGCCTGCAGCTCAGGAAATCATCTGTGCCGTGTGGAGCAGGTCCCTGGAAGGACAGCTCTTCCCTCCTTCCCCTTTATAGGTATTACAGGGCACTTGCGCAGAGTGGAAAGGCAGGCAGGGGACCCTACACAGTAAAGGTGTTAATCCAGTTGTATAATGGGCAGGGAGCTCGTGGTACAAAGCCGTAACAGACCAGCTACCAGAGCTGCTTTAAGCATGGAGCTCTATGAAAAGGCTCTCACGGGGCTCCAGGGCAAACCACAGCCTCTCTCCTGCTCTGCGCTTTCTTGCTCGGAGTGGAGGCTCAGCAGATCGTATGTCGGGTTGTCTGGCACAAGGGGTCCAGAACCTTCAGAGGGAGAAGGTGTAACAGAATCTATGAGGAGAGTCTGAATGAAGAATGAAATGAGATGGTCGTGTGTTCTGCATAAGCACGGACAGACCAAGGAACAGGGTATCGTTAACAAAGGCGGTACAGGAAGCCGAAAGCAAACAGGTTGACACAGTACTGGGGGAAATGTTCTTCTATGGAATGAAAGCAGATTAAAATATTGGAAGCAGAGAATAAGGCTTGGTAGGAAAGGAGTCGGTAGCAGGGTACACCAGGGACCAATTTTTATTCAACATCACCATTAGTGACCTGGAGAAGAGAGTGAACAGAGAAATCTTCAAGACCGCAGAAAATGAGCTCTTTCAGGTATTTGGATGCTGGACTGATAGCAAGAGCCTCCAGAAGGATTTCATAACATTGAGTGGGCAAAAGGTAGTAGGTTTGGAAAACATTTGCTAAAGGGCTGGGCAGCAGTGTACCCTCTGACATCCCTCCTTCTACCACTGTGGATTCTGGCAAGTACAAAGAGAACGGGCTGCAGATTTTGGTCAGGCTCACATGCCCTCCCAGAGAGCATCCCCTGCCCCTGTCAGAGGCAGAACACAGGGCTGGGTGATCGTGGTCTGACTCAGCGTGACATTTCGTATGTTCTTGTGTGCCACTTACTGTAGATGCTAGGTCAGAAACAAGAAGCGCTCCTGTGTCCAGTGAGGTATTTCTGTCAAATGTCTGTCCGCTACAGTACCCTGCTAACAGCAATCGTATGCTCAAAATCCTGTCTCTTAAACGAACAACAAGAAAAGGGGAAACAGCAGCTCTAACAGGTTACTCGTTTGACATTTATCTGATTGCTTTCCAAGCTGAACTAAAAACTCTGATCTACAGCAGACAGTTCAGGGAGGTTTTTAGTATTCTGCATTGTAGTTCAAATTCTAGGCTGACTTAAAAATAGCACAGCAAAATGTGTTGGGCCTCCACAGCAAAGTATAAGGCTGCCTATGGAAGTTTCAAATATTGCTGTAAGGCTGCTAGTCCAAGACTGTAATTTGTAGTGGCAGATATTAAATGGGGTGTCAATGATACAATTGACTGGGATATTCAATCTTGCCTTTCTATTCAGCTGATTTAAAGCCTGTCCTTCAAATTTCATGTGAACCTATTTTTAACAGCAAATTTCAAAAAACAATGGAAAATGAAAAGGTAGCGAATATTTTTAAAATCTCAGAACTATAGTCTTCCAATAGCCTAAAAGACACCTGTAAGCATTTAACAGTATGGCTATTATAGCGTAACTCAGTCATGATATTTCGGTTAATTCTGTCTGTGAACTTGTTCTTCACAATTAAGGCTGGACCAAAAGAAAACACGGTGACTCTGTTTCGCATCCTAACATCGTCTGCTTTCCGTTTCCTGACTTTCTGCAAGAGTCTGTTTCAGATCTCACGGCCTATTTAGGCTTCGCTGTCTGAGCAGTCTTTTTTCTGGCCCTTCAAAGAGAACATAGCCTTAAGTCTATTAACTGAACTAGAGCTTTCCCCAGTAATAGATCATTCAGTGCACGTCATCATTTTCCATGATACCATTATTTTCTATAGATGGCTGCTGTTAGCCTTTACCCTTTTTATCACGTATATTAGACACATGTTTGTGTCCTCAGAGAGCATCATTCAAACTATTCAGCTATTTTTTCCACAAGTTTGTGGCCAAAGTACTAAAACTCAACTGGGAAAACAAAGACAGTTTGACAGCTTCCCTGAAGAAATGGAAAGATTTAGCCACTTCTGTGTACTACTTAATTCTTTGGGACAGTTGTACTCCATATAAACTAGAGTCACTATGAGGGGACAAATGCAAAGAGTTGGACTGGACAAATATACAAACTATATGTCTCTAAACAAATTATTATTTTATTTTATTTTAGGATTGCTAGCTGAACTATAATGCCACTTTGCCCCTCCTCCAGAGGAAACAAACAAGAAGAATTAAATTGGATTCGTTTCTTAATTCCTTTGACAGCTTAAAAGTGATAATTGGCTATTGCCACCTACTGAAGCAAATTGATTACAGTAAATTTCATTTTTGTAGGGAAGAACAACAGGAATTTTTTTATTGTTGTTTAAAATAACTTGTGGCTGGGGCTTTTAACACATGAAATACTCAGGCCTGAACTATTTCTATCCTAAATTGAATGTCTCTTGGTTTTCTATGCCTCATTTTAATTCACGTTATTAACAGCAGCTTTTGGAAAACTTTTTAAAAAATCTGCCTCCTCTCTTTGCATTATATAAATTTGGCAGGAAATCACTTAGGACTGTCCATGGCTGTGGTTAATGAGTCTGTATGGACACTTCATCAGTTAACCACGATTTCATCTTCCTTCCATCTAAGATGGAATTCCTGCTAAGAAAAGTCAAGAGTGCAAAAGTCTCTTTGAAGCACACCCATCAGGAGAGTTTGAGCACTCAACTTCTATTAATTTTAATAACATCTAAGAATTCAAAACACAGTTCTAAAAATCACAGCTATTACTTTTAATCCTGTTGTTACTATAACTCATATAAAAGAGCTGACTGATCTTTATCATGGAGTCAACAAGCCACTTTTTTCTTTTTTTTTTTTTACGTGGAGATTTCTACAAGTAAGGGAAAAGCATAGTGAAAATGTCAAGGTAAAATAAGTAACGGATCATGAAAAGGAAGAAGTCAGGAGGTGGATTCTGATGTGTTTATGTGTATCCTGACACTGCTAGTGATAACGTTCTTCTGATCTGTTCTTTTATGTGGCATCTCTGTTTTAGAGAGCTGGAACGGAGGCACAAGTGAGTTAAGCTCACAGAAGACATCAGTGGCAGACACATGAAGTGGTCCAGCATGCTTATTTCCCTCCCTGCTGGGCCATGCTGTCTCTCATAGACACTGAGCCTGCATTTCTAATTGGCACTATATTGATGAGCTAGGGAGTAAAGCTATTTCTTTGATTCAGGATTCAGAGGCTGGCATTCAGCAGAAGTGCTGAGTCACAAGTTTGAGTGCTGCGTTCTGCTCACTGAAGACGTTCATCTAATTCACCTTGATGAAAAAATATAGGTAATCCTGTACTGCAACATTAAACAAATCCAGTATTTCCTATTTAATTTTCATTATTGATTACTTTTGCTCATTTTCTTTCTGATTAGAGTACTTCATGATGAATCATAACTGATTTTAAGGAAGTACAAGGAGAACAGTCATATCACCTTATTCCAGGGGACTTCAAATATAATGAAGGACCTGGCACACTCACACTAAAAGAGTAGATGACATAAGCAAGCTCAATTCTGCTCAGTTTACACAGACAGATTTCTCTATTTGAATAGGATAGGAAACTTCTTTCAGCTGCTTAGTTGTCTACCTTCAATCTCTGCCACCAATTATGCTCAGAAACCTGGACATAATTTTAATCCTATTGTTTATTCAAGTGAGGGGTTTGCTGCAAGAGCAAAGAGACCTTTTCTGATCCACACGCTCTTTTATTTTTACATCTAAATTAGCCTTTCCACGATTTGCAAAATCGTCTCTTGGGATTTCCTCCCTTTGTTTTCCTGTCGTGCATGCCACTCACCTGCTGGGTACAAGGCATCGCTTTCTAAATGCAAGGAGCACGCTATAAGGTTTCAGCCAAGGCTAATCATAGCTTTTTAGCTGTTCCCAGTAATCACCGGTGAGTCACAGGAAGAACATTCCTCTTATATTTAATGCAAAGAGTGTGCCTATGTGTTTTTCATCTCTGCTGGTAAAACTGAGACCCATTCTGCCTGCGGTGCCTTGTGAATCCTCAGCACTTCTGGGTCTCAGTGAAGAGGGCAGGCGGGCAGCCTTCCTAGGCCTACGGAGAGCACGGGCTAACACTCCTACAGAGCTCGGGTCGCTGCAGGCTAGGCACCAAATGGATTTAAGTCTTCCCTCTCAGTGCCTTACTTCTGCTCCCAAAGCAGAAAACACAGCTCCAGGTTAGGGCCCTCTTCGCCTGCCTTGCTGGTGAGGAGGAATGGCACGGAACAGTGAAGAAACCTGTAACCAGGATATTAACACAAATCCCTTGTCGCGGTGACATGCTGAGTCTTTGCCTGGTAGCTAAATAATTATGCGCTTTGTGGCCTGGTTGCCGCGTATATAAATATAATTAAATATATAAATAGATGGAGGACAGCAATAGTATATTTTTTGCCCTCTAATAATTTATCTAACTTAATGGATTTGTGATTTGGTTTTTGGTGGAAACCATCATCTAACATGACAACTTCCAAATTAAAGGATCAAGGCCGGAGCTGGTACCTGTGTACAGCTCCATTAGCTCAAGGTGGATCGAGACTGAGACTTACTTCTGAGCTTTGTAAAGACCTCTGCGTTTTGATTTCTACACATTGAGGTGACATGGTTTTATAGTTAGAATATCAAGTAGTTTGCAGAGCTGCTTATCACATTAATGCAAAGGAAAATTTTAAGAGGCCCATTTATCTGCACTGAACAGAACTGTGCTCAGACCTTACGCTCTATCAGACTATGTGCTCATGTAGTAGGAAAAATCCACCGAGGAGAATTATGTCTGTTGTTCCCTTTTGGTCTTCCTGAAAACTAGATGCAACTCATCATGACAAATCCTAGTCAGCAAAATGTGATTAAAAAAAATATTTTCAATCCCTGGATTAGATGGTGTTGGAATAATAAGATTTGGGGTTTGCGGAAAGGTATTTTGGGGGAGAAAATGGCTAGGACTTTTCGCACCAAAGATTTTGCTTAAACTTCCACTAGTTTTTATGAATTTCTTTCCTGGAATACAGACCACGTGTGTTATTTGCCCAGCTGAAAAGGGAGGGGTGGACACAGCCACAAAAGTAACCAACAGTGTTTTTTTGGGAGTTTAGTTCTGCTCCAGACTTTCTATTCTAGCAGAATTGATACTAATCCAGCTGCTTGGGATGGACCACCAAATGTTGGCATGGACACTTTTATTTGTAGTAACTATATGCAGTGGGATTTCTTCAGTGGCAACAAAGATCTGTTTCCTACACACACTTGTTATGCCTCTATGTGCCATTGACCAAGCTTTGCTCAGCTGTGTTTGTGCAATGTTACTCCAACATCAAAAATTTCCATTTATTCCTTCTAAGCTATTGACCAAAATCAGCTACTATTGCTTTATATGGAATCTGAATAGAAATATTTAGAAATACTTTTAACCTGTATGAAGGACAGTGCTACAGGAAATGTTTGTTTGGTTGGCTTTTTTAAATTAGAAGACTGATTAAAATAGCTTGATGTTAAATGGTATTTGTATAGTATGTTGACCAAGGTTATGTTTGTAACCTTAGGACAGAATTCCCTATTTCTGTAATTTCAACTAGAAAATAAAAAGGTATCCAGAACTGGTTTTCAGATTTACAGACAATATTTTGCTAAAAATTCTACTGGCAGATTTGCTAACACATTTTAATTTAAACTGTGACTGTTTTCATTAACATACATTTGGCACAACAAGTCCTAGCCAGAAATAGTGATTATCTTCCCAATTGCATTTCACTGTTTTAAAATGCTAAATTCTTACAACATTTTCAGAATTTTAGTATCACTCAAAACCCCAACAATAAATTGATCAAGCAAATCCTCATGCTATGATCAACATGAGAAGAATG
This sequence comes from Cariama cristata, assembly GCF_000690535.1. Classification (NCBI taxonomy): domain Eukaryota; kingdom Metazoa; phylum Chordata; class Aves; order Cariamiformes; family Cariamidae; genus Cariama; species Cariama cristata. Next base: position 24,161 of record NW_009628883.1, read on the forward strand.
GTGAGCTGGGTAGGTTTCTTATTACCCAGGATATCAGTTTTAAAGGGCATCTGATTAAGACGTATTTCTGGCTCGAGTAGGGTCTCTGAATTTTAATAAATATTGGCCTGGATGTTCATTTAGATTCAGAGCTGCTTTCAAAACCCGATTAGCAAAGTCGCTAATCCAGCTGTAAACGTAACGCCTAGCGGAACAGCTGCAGCC
>NW_009628884.1:0-19801 GCF_000690535.1 Cariama cristata
CAACCAAACCATTCTGTGATTTTTATGATCTAGCTCCATGCGTGACTAAAGTGAGTAACCACATCATTATATTTCTGTAACTCAAGCCTTCTCTGCTGCGTCCCTTTCCTTGCATAGGTTTGTTGTATTCTCTCCTGTCTGTCATGTCCATCATTCAGACTATGTGCTCCGCTAGCACAAAGTGCAGTGCCCAAGGTGGTGTTTCGTCGCAGCTATGTTCTGTATTGATACATTTTACAGCTCACTTATTCTGCTCAGAATTCAGAGGTGATATTGATTTAAAAATCTGAAGGAGAGAAAACTCATATTCAGGTGTATCCAAACTTGTATTCAGCCTTACGCATTGCTTTGAGTATCGGGCAGAAGTGTCACTAGAGATTTTATGGGCCTGGTTATCCCTTACAAGTAGGAGCATTCATACGGCTTTTAGGAAAGGTGGGAGAGCTACATCTACAGAGTGTCAGGCTCTGGGGCTCCAAACTTGCAAAATGACTTTGTTTAGGTTGGCGTTAACAGAGCTACATACAACAGCACTGTTCAGAGGATGAAGCCCCAAATTAGAAAGCGCCAGGCAGAAATTCAAACAGACTATGGAATTGCTGGACGGGGCAAAAAAGCTGTTAGCCTGGTAAGTCTGTCTCATTCATTTTCTTCCCTTCCCAGTGCACTGCAACCACAATTTCCATCCCACATATTGTCCTTAATATTTTAGTATTTGTTTCGGTACACTCCAGGCAGTTAGTAGATTCTTTCCTATGTTTGTGATTGCTTGATTTTCATCAGGTTCTGTTTATTTGTTCATTGTACTTTTTAATCCCTCAGTGGTGGGAAAAAAGCCAACAACCACTAAGAGCATTTTTTTTCCAGCTTTATCAAATTGTTCTTTAATCAGTGTTGGGCATTTTTTTCCTTTCTTTTAGGCTGCTAAATTAGGTGTTAATTCCAGTTTCCTAGCTAGTTTCTTCAAGTTTACCTGAAAGAGGCAGGGTGGAGGGGGAAGATAGCTTGCCCAAGTTTTATGATTTGTATTATCAGGCAGAATGAAAAGAAGTATGAAACAAGGAGTGACAACAAACTTCACAAGGATTAATGTTTGCATCACTGATAAAGCAGAAGAGGAGACGCATGGCATGATAAGAAGTAAAAGTGATCAGAAGAGGGTGTGACTGTGAAGAAGATTAAAAGTTGAATGATGGTAAAAGAGGGAGTCAGGGGAGGGAGTTAAACAGGTGAGAAACTGGGCAAGAATAATTGTGTTGCCTTTTGGTTTGTAATAGCTGGGAAGGGGCAATTACGGATATCCCCCATATGGATACAGGGGAGATGAAAAGGGAGGGAACATACAAGACTGCTGTGACTTTGAGAGAAAAGGTTGTGAGGCTTGAACATGGTTCGACTGCCTGGCTTTGATTAGTCCAAGCAACAGGGTAGGACAAAAGGAAGGACAATGCTTATAAACAGAGTAGAGGGATTGGAGTAGCACTTCAGGGGACTCTTCAGAAGTTTGGCAGCAGCCATGTGAAAGTCAAATTGGCAAAGACAACTCCCCAAGAAGACACAGGCCCTGAAACGTAGGACTGGATGGATGAAGAGACGAAGATAAATGCACACGTCGCTGGTGTAGAATGCTGCCAACGTGACTGGGTACTGATCCACAGGCAGAGGCAGAAGAGAGAAAGCCTGCTGAGATTTCCATGGCAAATGGGAATGTAAAAGGAAGCCTCAGCTGTCAAAAGGCAGAAGTGAGGATGGAGTTGTGAAAGCCAAGGAGAGAAAGTGTTGACAGGAAAGATAAAGTTGGCAGAGAGATGACAAAAGTAAGAGACAGGGATCAGTGAAGGACAACATCATTTAAGGAAGCAGAAGTCACGAGAGCAATTCCAGTGGTGCAATGAGAGTAGACGGCAAAATGTCAGACATGCAGGACGGAGTAGAAAAGAGGCTTGGAAGTACTTGCTGTATGTGAGTGTGGTGTTAGTGTGGGTGAGAGGTGAGCCAAGGAAATGAGGAAATGTTGTGAACATTGAGAGTAACGATGTGCACACTACAGGAAAGTTAGTGGAGGCTCTGAAGGACAGAGGGAATGAGAGAGAGAGAAGTGTTAAGAGCGTGTGAAAGAGAAGTGGTATGAGTCTTAATATCTTTAGGAATTGGTCTAGGCAGTCTTGCACTGTAAAAAGGAGAAGTCATAGGAGAAAGCTTTGCCAGCATGGGTAGGGAAGATGTTTTCAGAGACCTTTTTTTCCCCACTGTCTGAAAACTGATAGATGTACATACATCCTTTAGTGTCAAATCTGGATTTCAGACAAATCAGCAAGATGGAAGGGAAGAATTCACCATAAGGAGAGAGAGTTAAGGGAAAGGAGGGAAGGATTTTGGTAGAGGAATATAGAACTATCTAATTAGCCTAATTGGCATCATCTATCATTTCCTTACAGCATCACCAGTTCTCAGTATCTAACGTACTGAAAGTCTGTGTAATGAAAAGTGGGATTCAGGTCTCTTGACAAACAGGCAGATGTACCTGCTGACTTCTAAGCTTACCCCTGAGTTTCTTTTGTCAAAGATGAGAAGCAGGGAAGGAAAAACCAGTTTTCAAAGTCAGGGTCAGCAGAGACAAGCACATGATTTGCATTTTGCTTTATTAATGTGGGTTAGCTCAGCAGGCACAGTCTAGCATACTGATAAATGATTTTGTAATGGGAAAAATAGGGTCAGTGACTGCAAATCATTTCCCCCGAAAGTTAAAGAGGCACTGTTGGTGGGGGGACTTGGAGGGCTCATATTTCATTTCCATCAGGAAATACAGATGTAAGCTGGACCGAAAGGGCTCTGAATATTTCACCAAGGAAAAACTATGATGAAAAAGAGGTGGAGCTAGGCCCTGCAATTATCACGCAGCCCTGCTCCTAGGTGGTGATGGTTAGCTCCTGCTGTGTTGGGGCCTTGTGTTCTCCCACTGTGTTTAATCTGAGCAGCTCACAGAGCTGGCTCTGTCCCTGGTTTCTTGCACAGAAAACCTCTGTTACCCCTCTGTGGAAATGAGACTTTTTACAGCTTGGATCCTAGAATCTCCCAAGACATAATTGCTCCTGCCTTTACCCCACAGTCCCCGTTAGCTCAAGCACGGGTTTTGTCCCTCCCTTCCTATAAAATAATGCTGGGTTATTGAATACAGAGCATCTCTTCATGGATGTACGGTTGTGGAAGCAACTGGGCATGTGTGTTTGAGGAGTGCTAGCACTGATCGTGCCCTACTGAGGCAACTCAAGAAATATACAGATCTGTGCAAAATAATCAGTATCTATGTGTTTTGCCTTGCCTGAGTCTTCTGAGCTTTCTTTGGACCGGGGTCAGAGACTTTGAAGCCTTCTGCTCTCCTCTAAGCCATAAGAAACTTCTTTAGTTGTGAGTTGGACGTGACAGCATTGAAGAATCCAAGCTCAATGCTGGTCCATGCTCCACATCTGAGAAAATTCTTCCATTCTTCACTCCTGGCCATCAGGCAAACTCGGCAGGACTGATTCAGCCTCCAGCTCTCTGACTTTCCAAAGATGGCCCCATTTTTGAATGAGAGCAATTGAGTTTTAGTAACTCTCTGCTTTCTCATCTCTGCAAGGCGTGTGACACGGGCCCAACAGTTCAGCTCCACATCCACCGAGACATTCAGTAACTCAGCAATTTCTTACCTTAAATCAGAATATAAAAGTTACACACAGGCGCCGTCCCCAAGTTGTCACAGTTAGGCATGATGAAGCACCTACACGTTGGCCCAGTGCATGTGTTACTTTTTTTTCCTGATTATATTAGCTCTGGTGCCAGAACGACAGGACAGGGATAAGCGAGTTGCTGAACTGAGATGAATTTATGCCTATTTTGTATTGAGATTGACACATATTTCAGTTTCCAGCACTATTATTTATTAAAATGCAAGTATGTAAGCTATGCCATATTTTGTGTTCTGATTTATTGGTGTAAGTGAAGTGAGGTTTGTTTTTTTTTTTAATCCTTTGAACAAAGTTCCCTCAGAAAACTTTTGGCACTCTCTACTCTAGCTTGCAGTGACCTTACGTTGTTATATTTTTTGTATGTGTCTGTGTGTCTTCCTTTTTTCTTTTCCTTTATGCCTTATCTGTTGGCACAGAGCTAAATGCAAATTTCAGCAACCCGTTCCCGGGGTTCACAGCCAACCTACTGTCTTCTAACTGTTATTTTTTAGTTTTCTGGATCCTGGCTCTGTAATCTCAGACAAGAAAAGTTAAAAGCAGGGCAGCATTGTACGCTCTAGTCTTTTGCAACATATTTATATCCTGCGTGAACATAATCATTTTACTTAGATCCAACATATATCTATGATAGAAAACCTGATAGAATATTTGAGAAATGAGAACAACTAAATGTCTTCAAATCTGGTAATTAAAAACTGATTTGTCAAGCTAAAGGCATTCCGTTGTGTTGGCTTACATCAGAGTGCGATACTATTGTAACATACAACACAGCTACTTCTGTAAGCCTTTGATTTGGTTTTGTCTAAATAGTACAATAAAATCTTCTGGGTAAATAAATGTGCATATAGAAACTTTGCATTGTTACATAGGCTTCTAAACATAGCACTGAATGTTCATTTTGAAAGGAAAATAGACAACTATTCTTTAATTACCCCCTTTTCCCTCTGTTTGTTTACTTAGAGAGATACTCATGTCTCTAAAGAAAGGAGCCTCCTCCTCTTCAAGGAAGTTATGCGATCACTGCGTCCCGCAGGAAACAAGGCCTTTGCAGCATGGCAAAGTGGATGTATTTCAGATCAATACAGAAATTTGTTCAGTGACTAATTGTATGTGACTAAATGTGTGTGGTTTTTTTTTTTCATAGGATGACAGGAATGTTTAAATAACGGTCTGCAGGGGAATTGCTGCACACCTCACTGCCTGTGGCCACCTCAGCGGGTGCTACGCTGATGTGGTTGAGAGGCAAAAAATGAAAGGTGACTTAAAAGTGACTTCTACTCTCTCGCTTGCAGGAGGGCCCGCGCTCGCTGCAGCAGCTCAGACAGCTTTGAATGAATCACAGGATTCCAAGAATTAGCAACAAACCTCGTCACGTGGGCAACCCGCAGCACAGGAGCTGCCAGAACAATGCGGTGACTAAAGAGGCTGATGTGATCCCTGGATGTCGAATATCTTCTGTAGGAGTAAAGAGGTGATATTACAGTAACATTAAGGGAATAGCATGTCTTTTTCTGGTGCCTACGCTTGAGAAAAATGATGTTGACAATTTAGGCTTCACAAAGGAGCAATAAGAGTTAGGTGATACCTAAGCAAAGCTGATTTATGGTATGAGACTTACAATCAGTCTCTTTAGTTTGTTGAAAAGAAGACTAAGAGGGAACTTGATGATGAACAGTAGGCTGTGCAGGTGCTTAACTGCATCCTCCGTTACCCTACGGACAGAGACATGGCCACATCCCATGGCAGGAGGTGAAAGCTAGAAATGAGGTGGATAGAGTAGTTCAGGATGAAGATCAATTAACTTCATCGCAGTATTGTGCTTAGATCATATTCTGGCTTAACAGCCACAGAAGCCCTTTTAATTCCTATGGCAAAGGTGTCATGAAATGCGTGCATGAATAATGGAGATGATATGCTATGTAAATAGCGCCAAATGCAACTACTCGAGCTCGGAGAACTCAGAAGGGCTGACTGGGACATCTGCATTTGAATAGCTCTTAGGGAAGGACTGTGCAAATCGAGGACTCTTTTGCTGCTATGGGCAATTCCAGGAGATGCTGGTTATGGCCTTCCCAAAAGCATGATTGTCCTGTATTCCTTCCTGTGCTGTCCCTGCCATGTTAGCCTGTAAAACAGTACGTCATTCATCTTCGGATTCCTCCTCGGGGCTGGATTCAGGGGTTGTATGTGTATTCAGGGAAAAATACTCCTCTGCTTCTCTCCCATTAAAATCAATGAGTTTTCAGATTGTCTGAAGATAAACGTAGAGTTCGGTCTTCTCTGAATGCAGCCAAGCAGCCTACTGATTATGTCTAGCTAAGGTGCCGGTAGGGATCTTTCTTTCATTTCTTTGACTTCACACCAGTTTATTTCACATTGGCTGTTTAGACGCTAAGCGCTTTAAAGCGCAAAGTGTCATTTCTATGGATGTAGTGTTTAGCACAGCTGAAGCCTGTCTTGATTGGGAGTTCTAGATGCAACTTGAATGCAGATAATAGAAATTTATAATAAGGCTTGAATTAATGCTTATTACATTACATACAGTCTCCCATGCTGTATAGTTTGACATCAGTGCTGCAGACATTTATCACTGCAAGCATTAACAAAAGCTAGTGTCTTTCTGAGAGAACTCATCAAATGCTGTTGTAGAAGGATTTTCTGCTATGTCTCATAGCAAATATTTCCGGAACTGGACTGTTTCTTTTCCATGATTATCACAAATTAAGACAACGCGCATTTTGTGCTCAAAGAAGAGCAGAAGAAATCAACATTTGCTAAACAGAAATTAATCTGAATCTGGATAAGGACTGAAATACAAAAAAAGAAAAAGGACTTTTAGCGTACAGGGGCAGTGACTAGGTCCTTGGGTAACTGCCTGCCCTCAGCTCTCTGTACATAGCTGTAGTTGCTAACAGATCCTGGTTGAAATTCAAATCAGTTTCAGCATCGCTGCTGTCTCTTCTAATTGACTCCGTCGATACACTCAGCTAAGTGGGAGGGACAGAGGAGCAAAGCAGGCAGAAAGGACCAAATGATTTCTAACACATGCTAAGCTATTCAGCAAAACGTTATGGGCACGGGGGCCTGACACTGCACAAGTGTCGGGATTCCCCATGCCCTGCCACAGAGCACTCTGTCAGAAAAACGAGAGCAGTTTTGTTTTGTTTTGTTTTTCAAATGTTAGAAACATTAGGCCCAGACAGTGGTTGAAAACCACAGCTCAGTTGGCGATGAGCACCGTGCAGCAGTGGAAGCGCGTGGAAAAATTCTGGCTGACTCATCCATAATTCATCTGGCGTCCCGGGGAACGTGTGCACTGGAGCGGGATCCTTGGCACTCCTGCAAGGGAGAGGCCTGCTGCCCAGGCAAGACGTGGGCAGCAACCAGCCCTCGTCCACCCAGGTGACCTCGCAGCCCCCAGGCTCGCTGCGGGGCCATCCCACCGCCTCTGAGAGGGACTGGCCTCCTTGCTGCAGCACCGGCCGGGAGAGCGTAGCCCTGGGAGACTTAATGACTTTTCATGATGCTGCTGCTGTGGGGAAGGGTCAGTGAGGGAGCTGGCCCTGTACCCTGGGGTAACACGTGCAATGATTTGAGGAATCCATCCCAGCTCGTTCAATATTTGCATCTTCATACCTGTGTGCGTGTGACGTAAGCTCTGCTTTGAGTGACTCTGCTGTTGGCGTATGACCTCCTGCTGGGCTGTGTTTCCAAGGGCTCCTGGCAAAGGGCTGGCCAGGTGTTGTTGAACCTTAATGATCTGTTCACACAGAACCCAAAAGGTAAGCGGCTGCAACCCAGGGCAAAGTAGTTTTTAAGCCTGACCTTCAGCTTGGAGGTAGCTAAGCAACATATTCCATGTTGAGGGATTTCAGTCACCTGATGAGGTTATTTTAAAGGTATGACTGGCCTGAAGAGACAAGTAGAAAGTCTTGTGGGCTGTTTGAAAGAAAAAGAGAAGAAAGAGGATGAATATCAGAGACTATCTGTGAATTGCAGTTGTGTGCAGTAGCCTAAATTCAGAGCAGTTTGCCAGAGAATCTTATGGAAAAGAATGGTGATGAGTAGTGAGGAAAAAAATCACATAGACAAATGAAAGTAGGTGTTAATTACTTTATTTCCATCCATGCGTTTCTTCTGCTGCCCAGGGCTGAAGGAGCTGATTCCTACAGGACTGATTGCTTCCCCTGCTTTTCTGAAAGGATGAATGAAGTTCAGAGTACTCAAAATGCCGGAGCTGCAAAACAAGCTTACAGGAAATCTGTCTATCAACCATTAGTTCTGGACTAGGCTCTGCCTAGGCAGATCGAGGAGCTGAGGAGCATGTATTCACGGTAGTGCCCAAACACAAGGACCTAGGGATGCCCAGCTGGATTGCAGATGCCCCAAGACACTTGTAGATCAAGAGGGCTGTATGCCATAACACTTGCTGCAGTGGTTAACTTCCACCTGAATGCTCTATTGGTGAGAGAATGGAATAACTTGATGAAACAAGATTGAGAACTCATTAGCTAGCACACACAAGTCAAAACCATGGGTTACATTCAGAGTCTGCAAATGTATATCTATTCTACTTCCAGAAGCTCTGTTTCAGGAAATTATCTTTTCAGGGCTGTGCAAAGTTTCTTTCCGACATGATCTTTAATCTCACATGTACTTCCATGGTTATTTTCTTGTCTTAAATCTAATTACTTCCCAGTATTTCAGTTGTATGTATTTTCATCTCGTGTTCTGCCACTGTTCCCGAGAGTACACTCGATTGCACAATTCTGTGTATTATATATTTTGAGGGATAAAGAATTAGTCTGGGATAAAGAATTAGTCCTGTGATTTATCCACAGTTTTGACACTGGCCAGCTGGGTGACTTCTGGCCAAGTCACTGCACCTCTTCCTCACCATTTTTTCCCAGCAGTAAGAGTGGGGTAATAACCCTTTTTGAAAGCACACGGAGATCTGCAGATGAAATGCTATATAGTTTATAGTCCCTGTTTACAGCAACGATTTGACTGATGTAGTAGACTTATGTACTGAATTTCCTTTTTTTTTTTTTTAACAGATGAAAACCTGAAGACCAGCGCCTGGCAAAGTGCTTTGTAACCTATAATGGAACTGGTGAAAATAGACGATCATGGCATGTTTCTTTTCCTCAGCGTGTTTAAAACAGGCATAACAGTAAGAGACAAGCTTTTAAACTAGATGTTTGTGACCTATTTGGAACATGTACAATCAGTGGAGACTTTGCTCGTTGGTTCTGATTTTTGTTTTCTTAAGGTGACTTTTGAGGGAACAAATGCAACATTTCTTCCACCTGTGACTGTGTACACCCTCAGCCCAGCCAGGCAGGGGTTCTGCTTGAATTGCGGCAGCCCCAGGACGTGGTAGGGAAGAACCGTGTGAAATTGAGAGGAAAGCCTTGCTGTGACACTTGCTTTTCGGTCCTGCCTGGGAGTTCACTGAACTACACACAGAAGGTCTGTCAAGTTAGGAAAGTTTCCTGTAGTCTCTTCTGAAAATACCCAACAGCCAGATGAAATCTGTCTTGCAGTGACTTTCCTGTCATCAGATAGAGGAGTCTCTAAAGAGATGCAAGCACAACAGCCAAATAACTGTGCTGGTCAGTGTTTCCTGTTTCACCCTTATGCGTGATCTTCTCTTAAAAAAAATAAATTCAAATTAGTACTAGATACATTTTCTTAAATTGCATCAACTATGGGAAAGACTCTTTCAACTCCGTAACATACATAATCATGATACTGTAGTAATCTTGTACAGTAATCAGTGTATCCTATCTCTGAAGTTCACATTTGGAGTTCAACTATATATCAAAAAAATCCCTCTGAAAAGGAGGATTAGTCAGATTAGTACTGGCTTGCCTTTCCTTTATTACCTCATGTTTTATTTCCTGAGTTACGCACTGCATAGTTGAAATATTGCGTGCCCCTTAGTAGCGAACATCTCCATTCCCGTTCAGATACGAGGCCCTGACTTTGATACCTGAGACATTATCCACCAATGTGAAGGTGGATTTACCAGTGAGAATCCAAGGGAGTTCAAAATCCTTACTAGCACAAGTGAGATTGGGGGACCGGGGCTAGGACTTTTGTTTTGGAGCTGCTAGTCAAGAGATTTTTGCAGTATTAGAGTCGATGCTTTGTCCGTCATCTGAGCGCTAGTAAACAAAGGCAAAACTGTGCAGTACCTAATATTTTGATGTTTATTTTAAGAGGATCATCTTGCAATGCCAAATTCAGGAATTTGTCTCATGCATCTGTTGATTTTGTAACTAAAGCACTGTTGACCAAGTTGTTTTCCTTACCGCTTTGTAATTGCGGGAAGAAAACATGTAAGTGGATCGGAATTGTGCACCACAACAACGAATGTAACTCTCGCTTCAGGCACAGGATATGAGATAGAGGAATCCAACTGGAGCCAGCTGTGGACAGCTCTTCTACCAGGCACTCAAGTTCCCCTAGGAGGATTTTATCCAATCCCTGAAACCTAGTTGTGATATTCCTTCCAGTAGAGCTATACCTGTAGTGTGGGCAGGGTGCAGACATTTTACCACAGTCAAACCATATGCAGCTTGGTTATGCTTTGCTGCGTTCTTGGCAGCACTGAAGGAGCATGAATTAGTGACTTTTTTTCATGTATGTGTTTGTAAAAGGCACGGTACTGGATGTTCGACATCACTGAGGAGCCAAAATAAATACACTGTGGTGATGACCTTCAGATGTGGAAGAGAATGTTCTATCACTTAATGATAAGTAAATAAATAGAATAACAATTCAGGCCGTGTTAATTTGACAGTGTCTTTAGATTCAACACAGTAGTAGACACCTGGCCCCTTCCTACCATGCTTTTTAAGTTCTGCACTGAGCATTGGAGGCTAGATATTATACCTGTACAGAATGTCCTTTCGGTTAAAAATTAAAGTAAAAGGTCATTCTTGAACAGGCTTGGGAACTATGCAGGATTTCGATAAACTACAGAGCTAATTCTAGTTGTATACAGCCCTTCCTCCTCTTCCTACCTTCCTCTCCCCTGCTTTTAGGACCCATATTAAAAGGAAGAAGAGTTCAGGCAGCGTTGATGTCCATCTTCAGTACGTGTCCTGAAAAGATGTTGCTGGGTATGTCATCGTTAGCATTCATTTCTTCAGAAACTTAGAGAACCCTTGGTTGCCAGAGCTAGAAAACACAAGCTCAGATAACCATCACTTGGCACTTCTTGCTGGCCAATTTTTAACTACTGCTTTCGCACACCTTTGTTACTAGCCATTGATTAATGAGGAATGATTAGTTCCTTCTTACAGTGTGTGTGTGGGGGGTGTCCTAAACTTTTCTTGCACCGTTGCCCCAGCAATATTTGCTTGTTTTGTCTTCCAGTTCACATCGATCCTGCCTGAGCCAATACCAAGCTGTAAGTGCATACCTGACCAAGGGACATTGAAAAGATTTGTGTGGCTGCATTTATATTCTCTGTGGGTAGACATGGTTATAATACATCCCTTTCCTGCATTTTTCACTGTGATTCAATATTCCTGTACATAAGGCTGTGCCACTTTAATTATGGATCATGCTTCCATTTAAATTGATAGAGAATTTGTATTAAAAATCTGAAAGAGAAGTTGCCGCCTTCTCTGCTGTTAATAGTATCACTGCTTTATATAACTATGTGATTCCCATACAGTGGATAAGTTATAACAGACAAATAAGCATCTCTGCCCACAAGGAACTTTTACTTCTGCATAAAAAGAGGTGAAAGGATACAGAGCAGGAAAGTTCAATGCAGAAAACAGACTGAGGTTTGGAGGGTAGAGAGAAAATGCTTTGAAGAAGTAGCAAGTCTGCAAAAGGTCAAATCTTACCCTAGAGAGGAGGGGCAGTCAACGGAATTAGGGCCAGCACTAACGTCTCATACTACGTACAGCAATTCCTGGATTAGCGGTGAAAATTGAGATGTCGGTAACTGAGGTGAAGAGGCTATTTTTATGAAGTGTTTAATTTTGCAAGTGTATTTCCTCTTGCCCAAGCTCTGTCTCACCTCTTCCTATGAGCCAGGGATGACACGTCACTGAGTCACATCTCACTTCAGCTGCACCGCATCTTCAGCAGCTTTTGGTCCCACCTCTTCTGCATTTTGCCAGTGCTATCTCCTGTTCTCCTTGCTCAGCCACAAAGCTCAGGCGGGGAAGTGGGACAGCGATCCAGCCCATACCTGCTGCTGCTCTTCCTGCTGGGCCACCGGTGTGCCAGCTGAGGCTGCGCCCACAGCTTGGCTTTGTGCTGACCAGGCGGGTCAGGAGGCCAAACATGTACTAAAAGAAATAACTGAAAGCAAACAAAATTCCCACAAATTGTGCTATCTAAAATGGCTTAGATGTAAATTTTCCAGACAGTGAGTGTAAAGTACGTATCTCATGCCTGTAAAAATACTGTAAGACATTATAAAGGTTTCAAAGTCAAGCACTCATAAGAAATTAATTTGGATTAAGCTTTGCAGCCTTAATTCTTTCCCTCTGAGTGCACTTGCATCCTGGTAGTCTTCATTTGTATGATCACAAGTAACTTTTTTCAGAACACAGAATGCTTGATTAAGCAGGAACCGGTTCATCTGTTTTTGTCAAATGTGCTAGAATGGGAGGGCTGTCCTCCAGGTACCTGACTTTCTCCATTAACTGCTGACAGAACCGAGGTGAGAACTTAAGTGAGATCCCTAATGCACTGATCAGTGAATGATTCCTGCTTCTAGTACTGACACAGAACGCTCTTACTGGGTGTACAAGATTTATACCCAGTAAAGCTCCCCACCAGCTGAACCACGACCAGTGCAAGCCTTCCGCAGAGAGAAATTTTAATGCTTGATGGCTTCTGGTACGCTTCCACAGTGTGTCGCTTGCTGGCTACGAGGCCCGTGTGGCCCAGGAACCTTACATCAGTCAGAACTGAAACACATCTCTCTGTGTACCACTTCATACCTTTCTGCAGTCTGGCAACAACTTTTAGAAATGCATTTTCAGGTTCTTCAGAGTCTCATATGAACTTTTTTTAGCATAGACCCTCATCTAAAAATCCAGACTGGTTGGTGCAGCAAACAAGAAAAATCTACCTTAATTAAGCTAAGGATAGGATTTTCATATATGATTTGTATTGTTTTAACTAATGAGCTAGTTCTCCTGTACAACTTCATGCTATTGGCTACTGTTGGAGAGGATGACCTTCTCTACAACATATGGCCCCCTATAGACTGCACTTTTGTAAGGGTTAGTTCGGAGCTGGGAATAAATGCTACCTGCCCTGTCAATTTAATATGGCACTTCAGTAAAGTCGCAAGTTGCTAGAACTGCGCTCAACAAGTCCGGCAGCTAACTGTAAGACAGTATATAAAAGGAGGTGTTCGCATTCACAGAGTTTCATCAGAGTTGCTTGGCATGTCAACGGCATAACGTATACACTAGAAGAAATAAGGAGTGTCTAACACAACGACATAACGTATTCACTAGAAGAAATAAGGAGTCTCTAACAAGCAAGTTTATCCTCGAACTCCTATCCATAGACCATTACAATTAAGCAAACTGCTTGTTTATCAAAACCTTCCTTTAATTACCAAGAACTAGCCAAGTGTGACAAATCCATGACAACACTGAATTGTTAGTTTCCTGCAATCTTCACGTTTAAAAAGAAATTCCTCTCTACCATGAGACTTAACCTACTAGGGCCTGGGAGTACAGACAGCATTTGCCTATTAACAAGCATTATTATACATTAATTACCTTAAGAAACAGAAAAGTGAACTGAAGTTAACAATATACAATGGAGAGCTTTTTGAGATGGAAAAGATTTGCACTTCATGCTTTTCCTCAACCTTTCTCAAAATATACCAAATATATTTAATATGAGGGGATCCGTATATACAGATTATGTTTGTTCCTCTACAAAGCTGTAACACAGAGAAGAATGCTGTCAGGTCAAATTAGGTGTTGCTGATCTTCATTACTTCATTGCAAATCCGTCAATACTTTTTTCAGCTGCCACAGTCAAGGGGCTGCAGTAAAAATCCCAGCTTTTATATTTTTTAAGCAAGTTTTTAATTCTTCTGTATGGCAAAAGCTTGTAAATATGAAGGAAGGTCTCCTAAAAGCTCAGAAAACAGATGGCAACCAACCAACCACCTACCCATCCTCTCTAAATGTCTTATTTTTAAGAAAATGGGCTTTTAAGCCAGCTTCATTTGTGGGTGGGCATTGACTCATGAGTTTTGAACGCTTACTGTGGCAGTGCAAATCTGGATCAAAACTTAAATTTGATGTTTCAAAAAGCACTGTTGAAAATTGTTTTAAAGCAACAGAAATGCTTGTATTCCATTTAGTTTTCAGACTACCCAAATTAAATACGTATTTTCAAACCATTCAAGCATCCCCTTACACTGTTACTAGTCAAAACACAAGAGAAACCTGTTAGTGTTATCAGTTGCAGGAGGCTTTAAGAAGCATTTAAGCAAGTGCCTGTCAGGAGTGCTCGTGGGATAGCTGGTCCAGCCGTGGTCAGATAACCTCTCAGTCTTTCTCGGCATTTTGATTCCTAGAAAGGAAAACTGACTTTTAAGACACTTCCAAGGCGAGCAGTACCACGCAGCTGTAAGAAATCAGTGACAAGACTGCAGCTTTTGTACAGTAAAGATTTTCATATTGTACTCTATAGCATCCTCACACAGGTAAGTTCATAAGGTAAGCTAAAAGAAGCTGCCAAGTAGATAAGATTCAGTCATTTTTAAGCTGATTAAACAATATTGTTGATGACAGAGGTTAGCATAGGCGTGGCTTGGCAAACAACAATAATTGCTGATCATCATCATAATATTATGTACTAGAACAGGAAGCTACTCTTCCTCCAAGCTTCTGAGCATATACATTGCAATCATGACAGCATATATAATGGCAAGTTAATCTTAAAAACAATCACCTGCAAAATCGTGACCATGTTTGAAATACTTTAACCGCTGTGTCATGCAAGTATTCTCTGAGGTTACTATGCCTGAACGAAGTTAGAAAAATACTTCGCGTTTTGCCAGATGATGTGCTTTGTAGATGCATGTTTTTGACTCTTAAAATAAAAGAAGGCAACTGTCTGTACATCCTACAGTCTTCTGGTATATTTAATACATACCATAAATCATAACATAATGATCAGCCCCGTATAGTAAAATACTACTATCTAACAAGGACCGCAGATTTTTCAGGATTTCAGATTTCAGCAGATATTCAGGATTTGATGCTAACTTGTTTCCCTGGAACAGATTTGAAAGAGGCAAACTACAGATTGGCAGCAGGACTGGGAGCAGCTACAATAACTAAAAAATTATTAAAACTCACTGTTTTCACCTGACAGTTTTATGTTCCTAAAGTCCATTTAAAATCTACTTTTGCCACTAAGATTAGCCTGTGGAACATTTGAATTTGTAGGTGTGAGAGATGCAGAGAGGAAAAAAATAGTCTCTCCCATGTAAACATCTATTTTACCGAAGAGCCAAGTGAGCTAAAGAAAAAAAAGCACGACAAAACTCCATCTGTGTGCAATTCCTGGAGCCTTACTCATCTCACTTCCTGATTCTCCTTTTTGGCCTCCTTTCCCTTAGGGCCCTCCCACCTCTATAAACACCATAACAATAATTATCCCGTCAGTGGAGACTTAAACATTCCTGACGTCCTAACATCTAACAAGTACGGGACATTTCACAAAGGCCTAGCCTGGCTTTCAAGAAGTGGGTCAGCTTGACACATCCCATGTGTTTCTGAAAGCCTGCAGTCTTTGAGCTTGCTCATCTATGGTAATGGGCACCCTACCAATGCACGGGCTGGAAACAAAACACTGCCTGCTTCGCCAGGAGAACTTTAAACTGTTCACCCAAAGCGCCTAACTTGTAAACTTCCATCCTAAGCATCATAGAGAGGATGTCCTACGGTGCCCGGCCACACAGCAGTTTCCAAACTCGGCAGTTTTGTGACCGACGTGCCCCTCGTTAGTGAAAAGGGGTACTGGAACTCTTCCAGTCGCTCGCAGGAGTCGGGCTGCCGATGCGCAGGGGGAAAAGGAGCGCAGAGCGCTTCGGTCCGTTAGTCCGAAGAGGCTGGGTGATGAGCTCTTTTCTTCTTTCAGTTCGTCTTTTCCCGTCCTTCAACTTCACTTCACTTAGTTACATATCACAAAGAGATTTTTTTTGTTTAGTCCAGGCTGATCTGGCCAAACTCTTTCACTGTAGAAATTCTGGCCATTGTGAGGTTTTTTTCAGTCAGTCTTCAATGGTTTTTCTTATATTTCAACATTTAAATCATGCCAGCTTGCTTCCAACCTCGGGAGAAATTCATCATGACTCAGAAGTGGATCTTGACCTGCTAGCTGAGAACCCCTTCTCTAATAGTGTTACAGTTTGATTGATATCTGTTTTCACAAAAGGAATAAACCAATGTGTCTCATCATATTTTCTATCCTGCCCCCGCATAAATTTGTCCTGTGAATAAAACACATTCTATCCAGCTTGGAAGGCATTTTATTTCTGTGCTTATTTTGACATTTTAGTTAGAATACGATGCTTGTACAGTAGCCCGGACAGCGGAGACTATAAAATCTTCTATTTATGATCTGTCCCCCCAATAAACAGATTTTCAGTTCTCCTTAAACTGCCCTTTAATACGGGGCAAAAAACCCCCCACCCTATGCACCAGAAAATGATCAAAAGTAATTATTCTTCAGTGTGGAAAGAGGATATGGTAAAGAGCTGTGAATAATGACTTTGGAAGAAGAGCATGAAGTTAACTATGAATAAACTTTAAACTCAGTAACAAAATGCAAAGAAATTGGATGACAGAGATCAAATTTGGTCAGATTTTGTACAAAGAGTGGATCATACTTCTATAAAACTTGGGGTCCCCATGGATCCAAGTGCCCACGTACAGACCAGAAAGGTAAGAACAGAATACAGAGAACAAGCCTGCTCCCGCTGTGTGTACACGCTGGTGTTGAAGTACCAAACCCAGATACACATCTGCATCTCTCCCTACATATTGGTTTTTTATATATGTATAGATAGATAGATATAAAAATACCACAACTGAAGCACTGGCAAACAAGAGAGATTTCTAATCACTCTTGGTCTAAGATAGGCAGAGGTATAGTTGACTCATACAACAAAATTATTTCTATTAGCAGGTTGCTCAGTTTTATAAAAGCAGAAGCACGGTGTTCTGTGTGAGCAGCAACACGGTAATACTGTAAATTGCAACTTGATTACCATTTGATTCAACCAAGTTAATAGGTGATGATGGCCTATAATTCATACATGATTCATTTTGGCAAGTCTTTCATTTGTCAGTTCATCAAACTTATCCTATATATGAGCAATTAAATTAGCAGGGAAAAAAAAAAAAGGTCCAAATAGCAAAGGGCTCAGCAAAAAAATCCTGCAGGTAGTTTGAAGAGATCTGTCCTTAACACTGTTGAAATATCATAGCCTACTTCGTAGTGGTTTTCTTTTTCTTATTAGGACTGGTAACTCAGCACAGTAGGTACAACAATAAATAACACACTGTTGATTTCCAAGCAGCTTCTTGCAGCAGGGAAAATTAATTCCAAAACAGTTACAAAGAAACTAGGCATTGGAAAAAAACTGAACCAGGAGAAATTTGAAACAAAGAAGAGCAGTTACCATCACTACAAACAGGAGAGATTAGATTTCAGAGAGAAAGCGGCTGGGGATTTGTCAGGCTGGCGGCCGTCGCACACGTACCAAATTCACGTGTAACTAGGAGGCTTGGTCCTACGGGGAGGAAAAAGGACAAAGGACACGCGTGGAAATAGACTCCCAAGGAGAATCCTGCCCCTGTTTCTCGATGACGGTCAGAATGCTGTCGGCATGCCTGGCACAGATGGCCATAGCCCACTTCCTCACTCTTAACGAAAACACAGAGAGCAGCCAACACAGGATCCAGGAGTTAAATTAACCTCAGCAACGCCGAAGCCATGCAGAACGGTACGTTGCGGATGTGCTTGTGCAAGCGGGAGAGCTTTATTCTCACTGCCTGGAGGGTGTCAGTCAGGGGCGGCTCTCCCCTCTTCCCCGAGGAGAGCCGCCGGCCGTACCGACCGTGAGGGGATGGCCACGCAGCACCTCTGCCTGGAGGACCTGGGTCCCGGAGTGATGGAGGGAACCGATCACCTGCCCTCAATTTAAAACCCGTGTCCGACATGTTGACACCCTGTTGATGTGTTCAACAAGAGGCCAAACAAATACCCTCAGTTGCTGGAATGCTTGGATTGCATTTTCTTTGGTTGAAACGGTCACTAAAAGTAAACATAAATTAAAAACAAGCATACAGAAGAAAATCTCTGCCTATGAAATTAGGCCTAACGAGGCTTTTCTGCAATGCAAAATAATTTCTAGCTGATCCATCTACTGAAATTCTTTGAAAGTGTCAACAAAAAATCCCCACCCAAAAACCAAAGAGATTTTGGTGGACTTGTGAACGTTTTACAGTGTTTCAAAAGGCCTTTGCTTAAATCCCTAAGCCAGAGACGACTCGAGCGGCTAAGTAATCACTGGACAAAACGAAAAGTACTATCATGGCTCAGAAAGTGGAGATGGAAAACAAAGAGTGGAATTCAACAGTGAGTTGCTGCGATGGCGGAAGGTTAACGAGAGCCTGCGTCAGGGCTCCGTAGCAAGTCTCGTATTGTTGCTGTAGTTACCACTGATGTAGAGAGGGCTGTATTGTGAGATAGTAACATTTGCAGCTGTCGTAATTATTTCAGTTAAGCAAGACAAGAGGGGACTGTGATGCTGGGGAAACCCTGACGAAATAGAATGGATCGTGTAACGGTAAATTAAATTCAGTATTGAAAATGCAAAATAACGGACATTAGAGAGGAACACGAGTGCTGCTTCTAAATCTGATATGTTCCAATTTGTTTATGTCAACTGAAAAGTAGAAACTGGGCATTAAAGTACTACGTGCTATCCCTAATCCTCACGAAGCTGTAGTCAGAAAACAAGTAAGCTAATAGAACACAGGAGGAATAAATAACATACTGGTTCATACCAAGTATTAGAGTACCTCTACGTAAAGGAATTTATTTTCTCCTCTGTCATAGTCTACAGTATGTCCTACCTCAGAGAAAGTGGTGTGGACAAGTCTGCCTGGGGGCATGTTTGGGGGAAAAGGCTTTTATAAAAACCATTGTTCTGATAGATTTGGATTATTTATCCCAGGAAGGTGGTAAATGATGGGGGTAAAAGCAATCAGGGTAGCAAATAACATCAAGAATTAAGCAAAGAAACACCTGCTCTCCTGTCTTCTCGTACAAGAAACAGGAACTTGATGGTGGCAATCTCAAAATGGGTGAAATGAAA
This sequence comes from Cariama cristata, assembly GCF_000690535.1. NCBI lineage: Eukaryota > Metazoa > Chordata > Aves > Cariamiformes > Cariamidae > Cariama > Cariama cristata. Next base: position 19,132 of record NW_009628884.1, read on the forward strand.
TATTTTTGCACAAATGTTAAATGAGCCACGACTCAAGAAGTAGCTCTGGCAGTTTATTGAAATTCGAAAGAGTTAAGGCACATCTACACTTATGAACATAACAAATACATCCCCCAAAGTTTGTTAGCCAAATACTGTATTTTTCTGAACAACAGTTTAAAAAAATACTGTATTTTTACAACAACCTCTAAATATTGGAGAGTAAACTTAGATCTAGCGGGAGACAGCCTACCAGCGCCAGGGTAATTGACCCTAGGGCATGATTCAGCATGTGTCCATCCTAGGCATTTCCACTCTTGTATAGTTTGCGGCTTCTTTTGATAGGGTATTTTTAGATAATTGCATTTTGTCCAGCCATAGATGCTACTAGACATCACGGAGCGGTCCCGTGTGACAGGATATTTTGGTGACTACAGGAGGCGAGAAACGTTTAGCACCTTACAAGCCTTTGTGAGCGTCGCACCTGCATTACCTCACCAGCCATTTCACACAGGTGGAGCACAAGGCACCTCCTCTGTTCCCTGCCTCTGTACTTGTTCTCCAGCAGGCTGGCAGCGGGAGGTACTTGGTGAAGTGCGCCGCATCTCCGGTTCTAGGCTTGCCGGTCAAATTCCCTTCCTCTTCTCATGTTTTCGAAGCCATGCTTGCCTGCCTGTAAATGTTTCTCTTT
>NW_009628885.1:0-9628 GCF_000690535.1 Cariama cristata
AAAAATATTCTTTTATATATATTTAAATATTCCTACCTACTATAAATCATAACTCTTATCAACAGTTGACTAAATCTAGACACATTTTAATCTAAATCCCTCAAGTGGAGAAAGTCAGAGAACCAAAATATTCTTACAGTAGAACTCCATTGGAAAACTGGCGTTAATATTCTGTTAAGACATCCGTGTCTTGAGGGCAGTGGACCTAGAGATACTAATGAAAGCCCTAGGAAAAATATAATGGTCTCCTTTTCATCATCGGTTCTGAAACTAATTACTAAGCTTCTAAAGCATGAGTTACTCTTCAGCAGTACAAATGTAGGCAAAATCTGCATTGAGTTATATTGGAACAAGTATGCTTTCTGATCATTATAAACTGTTCTTAATCTAAGTTGACCCCAAATGGTGTGCAGCAGATGTCACATTTATATTTTGAAGATTTCCAAAACAGAATGTTTTCAGAGTTTCCATGTCCGTAGTGAACATTTTTTCTATTCTGAATTACAACGCAAATGGATTTTAAAATATCAGTGGATTTAAAGTTTCAACTGCCTCAACAAAGTGTTTCATATAAAAATATCTTACATACTTTAGGGAGATAGAGAACAGCTGGGTTTTAATGTACAACTGCTCTACATGACCGTTCAGAGAAAATAAAGGGAAGAAAGCAAGCTATGAAACTAGTTGCAAAATGCTCTGATTGGCACAGGACGCATAACTGAATAAAATCCCAAGTTTAGTAACAACTGGCTAGAACTTCCATTTAACATGTCATCAAAGAGTTTGCTCTGTGCTGGATCAGTAAGGAGCCAAAAGAAACAGCATCAGCCATGCCATTCAAGTGGTTTAAGTCCCACTTGCATGATATTCAAGGTAGGTTTCTTTAGCTTTCATGAGTGCAGCCACGATGAGAAATCTGAAGGTCACTGTTCATTGAGTTAAAGAAATGATGCCATTAGTATCTGTGATCACTAAGGATTGTTATGATTATTAACATATCAAGTCTTCTTCTTCCCTTTTTTTCTTTGTTCCTGTTTCTACTTTTGCAATAAAGATACTGAATCAACAGTTCTTCTCAAAAGGACAGAAAAAGCACATTTTTTTCTCTACCACAAATCAGACATGACTTTGACAGACAAACGCATTCCTTCCATAGGAAAGATCACTTTATGAATCTTGAAAAGTGAAAAGCACTTTTCCCCATGAGTTTCTCAAGCAGTGGTGGCGTCATTGGCTGCTGGTTTGGTGCGTGCAGAGAGACCAGCTGTTCAGGAGAGCTCTGAGCCCTGACTTCTGCGTGTTGAGGCTCCTGCCATAAGTATGTCACTGCTCCCTTGGGGCAGTTTTGTCTGGCAGAGAGAGAGAAGAGCATCTACGGAGGACACAGAGAAACTCCTGGGGACTTATGTCTGTATGTTTGTTTGCTGACACCTCAGGAAAATAGCCCAGGAACTTTTGGGTCACATTGCTCATATTACAGCAACACTGCAGCTGCTCTTTCTGCTGTTACGGTACAACATCAGTAACCATTTAAAAGGACAGTATTGCAGTAGCAGTCTGAAAGAAGTCCCTCCTTTAACAGTGTCTTTGTATAGTGTCAAGATTTCTTAGCCTAGATGGACCTTCTGTGTCCTCTTTCTTTTAACTCATTTGGATAAGTGCACAATTACACAGAATGACAATCAAGACTGTTGGAATCTGAAGTCTTAAACATTCTTTATAGTAAAGAAGAGGTGAAAAAATTTGAGAAAGATGCTACATGTATTTGACAGTTGGAAAATATGCTTTCCAGTGACAACTTAATCATCTCGATCTAGCTAGCCAAAGAAAGAGAGAACAAAAGATGACTTGACTACTCTGTGCCCTTTTCTTGGACAAAGTCGTTGCAGCAGAGGGTGCCTTTCCCATTTACAAGACACATTTCAGTCAGACAGAGGTTACTGGACTGAGCATGTGGACTTTGTTGTATAGATTCCCTGAACCCTGTGGACTTACTGCTCTTTCCAACCTTAGAATTTCTCAGTGAACAAAGAGGCAAGAACCTGGAGGAGTAAAACAGTGTTTCCCTTCTTGGTAGATGATGCAATGGTTGACAGTGATGCTCAGCTATGGATGAGTAGAACAAGAGTCAAGTGTACAAGTGATCATACAGCAGAATATTCTCCCAGACTTCAGCAACTTGAAGCTCAAAGGCTTCCTGATCCGGGAAGCAGTTATATAATCTTTGAAGCCATTGATGCATTCCTTTCTTGTTAATTTGACCAGTTGCGTTTTGAACCATCATAAACTTTTAAAATTGAGCAAATACTTTGACTCTGATTATGACCAACATGTATTCTTTAATGTACAGCTAAAAATCCATCTTGCCCAGCATCTCTAGAGCAGGGCTGTAGTCCATACAAAAAAGCAATAATTAGGCGCCAGGTATCCATTTCCTGAATATGCAACTGTCTTGTTTTGAGTTTAAATTGAATTAATTATTATAGAAAACTAGAAAATATTGGTTTCATTTGGATTATTTTTTCCCTCCTTTGCAGTCACAGTTTTCCTTGCCTAATTCATTTACGAGTTTATTATGTGGTTAAATGTTTTCTGTAACCTGACCAATGAGAATGAGGTTCAGACAGCTGGTTTTATACAGTCCATCTTTGGTGCTTGTTTTTTCCTTACTTTCAGACCCTAAGTTTTTCGGGTTGGCACTGGCTTTTTTTAGTACCTCATGCATTACAGTGTCCCTGTGTGCTGTGCCTCTGGTTCCTTGCAATCCAGTATGAATCATAAAACCTGCACTTGTAGTCACTATGTGTGCTTGGAGAAGGAGAGGAATGTTCCTTCATGTGATCTGGCCTAAAGAAGTAAAGAGCATCTTCACCTCAGATTTTTAAATCTCGGAGTTTTGCAGAATAGCTTTCTGTAAAATGAGATTTTGCTAGGTCAGCCTCAGCCCCCTCTGATGTCATTAACACTGCACCTTTCCCTCATAGCAGTGGACATGCAGGTAGGGCATAAAGTACCACAGAATCAAAAGGAAGTTCTTCCAAGGCAGGGCACATCAGTAACCCACCAACAAATGCAATCAGAGCCCATATCTGTTGGGGTCACGAGGTCTGTAGGTGAAAGAGAGGGACAGATTGACAAGTGCCTTTGTGGTGCTTGGCATTTACAGTTCTGTCATTCCTTCCCAGCAGGAGACGTGTCTGGGCACCCTCTTTTGACACACGCAATAGAAATACTGACATTTTCCCAGTGCATCTCTTGCCTGGCAATGTCAGGCTGTAAGAGCACAGCAGTTCTTACTCAGCGTTGAACAGAACAATAATTCAACCTAATGGACATTGTAAATAATGGCAAAACATAGACAGGTTTGTTTCATGGTATTGCTTTTGCCTTTTAAATTGATATCACGGGACTGGCTTTACTTAGTGTCTCTTTTTTTACCACATGTTTATATATGGCTTAATAACTATGTGACTGGCTCAGTTTTCAAGCTTGTTTCAGCCTCTCAAGCTCTGTAAGGGTCATAATATTTTTGACAGCTGTCATTCAAATTCTAAAATAATTCACCCCTCTGCCCTGGCTGTGGCATTGCTGCCATGTTTGTTCTTCAGCACAGGCAGGAATCAATAACTCTGCAATATCTTTTTTTTTTCCTGTTTCCTATTATTTTGTAAAGGTTTTTACATTTATAGTCAGGTGTCAATTCTTGTAATTTCGATACTTGTCCTTTAGTCTATAATTAATTGCTCCAGTCCTGGCATCCTTGCTCAATTTTTGCTCTGGCAAGGAGACTGAGGTACATCCTGATTCTGCAGTAACTTTTTTGCTTCAAATTTAAACGAGTCAAAAATGAGATCTGAATTTTCACTGTTTAATATAATGCATCTGGTTTTAAGATTTAACCCAATTTCTTAAATTAAGCTAACATTTATATTCTTGAAGACTTTCCTGATTCCAATGGCCATGTCTGCACTTCTCTTAGCTAAACTATTTCCCTGACAGCAAGTTAAAATCTATGATACAGATGTGTAAAAAAGAGAAATTATTACCACTAGGAAAAGAAATTTTAAGACACAAGTGTCTGCTTTATGCAAAAAATCCTTCAAAATAACAGGGCAAGAAAGGCAGAAGTGCCAGGAAATAGGTAGATTAGTTTCTAAAAAGTTCACCATTTATACCCAACTCTTCCAAACCTTCAAATAGATGAATGTTTTGATGGGACATCAAATGATCAGGGTACTGTGATTAAATGCATTTCAAGATGACCTTGATTGTTGCCCATCTGTATGCTCTTTGGTCTTTATAAGCTTCACATAATGCCAGGTCATTAATTCTACTGTGAGAGAGCTAAGGGAGGATGTATTATGTTGCCTTTGCCTTAGCGTGAGAGTCCACATGCAGACAGTTCCTGCAGCTCAATTAACGAGTAGTAACTTGAATTCATTGATTTAAATCTAAAGTCGGTAGGACTTTCGAGCAGTCAGCAGCCTTCTTTGTCCTGTCTCAGGTTTCTACACTGTTTCTTTGCAATCAGTAGGAAAATGGAGTTCTCCCACCAAGTAGCTGTGCACAGTGCTGACCCTTCAGATGGATGGCAGGTCTTTGATCTGAACTTCCCAAAGCAATTTGCAAACATTAATTATTTATGCTTTGTAATGCCTTTGAACTTTAGCCATGATGACACACCTCTAAGGACCTGATAGAAGAGGCTGATCTTCGGAGCATTCATTCTGAACTGCTAGAAACAACACAAAAATGGCCATACTTATTCAGACCAATGGTCTCTCTGGCCTCGTATACTGTGTCATTCAGAGATACTTAAGGAAAGACCATGTGGAAAGAAGAAGAAATATCAGCTAGAATTGTGGACAGCACCGCTCATTCCTTTAAGTGCCTAAATATGGCTGTAGGTGCCTAAAATTTAGGTTCCAACTTGGAAAATATTGTCATAAGTGTATGTCTAAAATCTCTGAATGAGTCAGTGGGAAATGTCTTCTTCCCTATGGATAGTCTCATTTCCTCAAGAACAGTGATGTCTGGTGGAGGGAGCAGTTGGTGTTTCGAGTATGATTAATGGCTCAGGAGAGTTCTCTGAGGCATAAATCAGTAGCCCTCGGGAGAAGGGAGGATTAGGCTCTTTATAAGAGTGACACAGAGTTATAAACTGCTCTCACATCACTCCACCACTGTTAGCTGACATTTTCAGTTGGCAATGCTTGAATTATCTGTCTCATCGAGCCCCAAAATACAGTGAGATTTTGATGTTATGAGAGGGACAAGAGCAGAGAAGAGCAGCCCAAGGGAGTCCATCGTTCATCCTGGTGCCTCTTGGCTCTCAGGTGAGTGGACTTTCAATGGAGTCAGTTTGGGAAGGTGTGTGGTTCTTTTAAATAAGGTTAAAACAGCTTATTCTTTTCTGGAGAGAAATTCCTCTTGACCTGGGGGTGATGGAAAGATGGGTAAGGTTGTTGTCGCTGAGCATAGAGCTTGATGTGTGAGGGACCAGGAGGCCCTGAGTGGCCAGTTCTCTACTAGCATGTATCAATCCAACAAAAGCCACAAATTCTCTATGTTTCATCACCATTGCAGTCTCAACTAGTTCTATGATATTTTACAGATTTTGTATGTGAAAGAGAAAGTTTGAAAAAGGGGTCTCTGATGCTGGCAAATAATAAGCAGATCTTCACTTTCTCTACTAATAATATTAAAGTACAGTTACTGTTCTTTGTCTTTTCTCCCTCAGTAACTTAGAAATCCAGCCTTAACAAACTGGAATTATGGCAATGTTCAATCTCCAAAATCAGTAGTAAAACCAGAATTTATATGATGCTTTTCCCCTTCTGTGGACATGCACAGTAGGAGTATATAGAAGCTCTGAGGACATCAGGTTTTGATACACTTAGGTGCTCTACCTATTGGTGTTCTTGAGAGGTAAATGTGAAAAAAAAATTGTCTCCTAAGACAGGGAGTCTGTGTTGGGTCTGCCTAAGATGGAGTTAATTTTCCCCATAACAGCCCTTATAGCGCTGTGCTTTGTATTGATGTCTAGAAAGGTGTTGGTCACGAACCAGTGTTTTGGCTACTACTGAGCAGTGCTCACGCAGCATTGAGACTGTCTCTCCAACATTCCTACCATCCCCCCCCCTCCAAAGGCCAGTAAGCTGGGAGTGGGCAAGGTCTTGGGAAGGAACATAGCCAGAACAGCTGACCCAAACTGACCAAAAGGATATTCCATACTATATGATGTCTGCTCAGCAATAAAAGCTAAGAGACAGGAGGAGGAGGGAAGACATTAGTTGTTATGACATTTGTCTTCTAGAGCAACCACTGCTGGTACTGAAACCTTACTTCCCAGGAAGTGGCTGGACAGACATTGCCTGCTGATGAGAAGTAGAGAATAGATCTTTTGTTTTCCTTTGCTTCTGCACGTGGCCTCTGCTTTTGCTTTATTAAACTGCCTTTATCTTGACCCACAAGTTTTTTTCCATCTTATCTTCTCCTCCCCTGTCCTGCTGAGGAGGGGAGTGATAGAGCAGCTTCGTGGGTACCTGGCATCCAGCCAAGGTCAACCCACCACAGATTCTTATAGGTTTTCTTGGGATTTTTCTTGGGATTTTCATGGTTCATCAGTGTCATTCACTAAATGACACGATATGATTCTCATTGGTATACAAGCTGCTTGAAAGTGTTAGATTACTATTACCCTTGGTGGTGGTGTCAAAGCAAAGTAATTTTGGCTCAATGTTCTCTGGAAAAAAAATGTAAAAACCAGCACAGGAGGTTTTCTTTTGGAACAGTGTATCAAAGAAATATTTTGTCAGTTTAGCTAGAGAAACTAGTGTACCAGCAGGAAATACTCTTAGAAGAACAGGACATCTGTGATTATCTCTTCATGAAGAAAGATGTGTTTAGAGGGGACAGTGTGCTTAGTGTTAGTTGTGCCTATCAGAGGGGTCACGTGCAGTGATGTAGATAGGAAGATTGTTGTCTCTTCAGTGACAAAATTTCAAGTTCTGTCTTGGGGAACTGCAGCCTAAACAACTTGATGTTCCCCAGATCATTTAGCATTTCAATGTCGTAAGGAAATAATTACAAGTGATGAAATACACTCACTGAAGTGCTATGCTTTATCCCAGCTATCTCCACTGAAGCCCTGGTAGTGGTCAACGTAGTTGGAAGATGGCCTCATCCCATGATGTGCTGTTTATTTAAGGCTATTTCTGTGCCCTCCTTTTCTTCCTAGGCTTCCATTAACATGAAAAGAAAATTAAAAAATCTGAAAATCCCATGTTACTTCAGACCTGACTGAGTTATAATGTCGTGGTTACCATGTCTTTATTGGCTATCCACCTCCTTGGGTAGATCTTAGAAATATCCACATTTTGATAACATATAGTCTGTTCAATATATAAATTATAAACTCCTAATTGCCTTTATCTCTCTGATGTGAGATTCTCAAACTATCTTTAAAAGGAGAACTGTAATCTACTGTACTCAGTGAATTTTCTGAAATATCCCTTGTCGTTTCGTTAGGCTTTAATAGGAGTTGGAATCTGCTTCACAACAATCTTTCATTTACAGAATATGCTTCACATCTCAAAATAGGCTTTTTAGATGTATCTGGAAAAGGAACCTTTTGACTTTAGTAGTCATTAAAGAAATGACTGCCTTTATTTCCTAAAAAACTGCTGGAGAGATGGCTTTTTTACTTCTCAGTTTGGTAAGGAAGTTGCTTAAGCTTTGACAGATTGTTAATTCCCCAATTAATAGCCATATTTTAACACTGAAATGGGCTTTTTACATTACAGTGTTGAATGACTTTGCTATATAGTGCATAAACCATTTCATTTCTCTCACAAGTAGGTCATTGGGAATTACTATGTTGAGGGCTTATACAAAGAGACACTGTATTTACAACCGTGCATCTCAAATGAATCTTATCATCCCAACTCAGAAGGTGGGCAAAGTTTCTTGTCACTGAAACGATGAACAAGGTGGAGTGGAGGTAAATCATTTCAATTTTCACATTACTGTGGTTGATTGAATTATCTCTTGTTAACTGAACTGCTATAGCTGTCCCCGTACAGCCTGCTGAGAGTGCAGAGTAAAATGCATTAGTTTTGATGTCATGTCATCAAAACATGCTAAGAATAACATCCCATCCATTGCTGCCTCTCAGCTGACAAGCAGTAACTCATTAAACAGCAGTAATTTGATCCCTTTTGATTGTCTGCTTAGTCTTTAGATTAACAAAAAAAAAAAAAAAAAAAAAGCCGTATAGTCTGTGGAATGTTTTCAAGGCATCTGCTTTTTCTTCTTAAAGTTTGAGAGTTCTAGGGTACTTACAGAACAAGAGCCACGCAACAGCAGTATCTTGAGCATCCTCTGCACAGCTTTGGATTGGAGGGATTTTTGAAATGGGAGTAGAAGAAAACCTACCCAATTTTAGTCTCAGTTTATAACTGTCTGCATTGCATTTTGAATTTTGGTTATACATCTCCTTACCTAAATGAAAGCCGAATTTCTAAAATGCAAGTGCCTCGCAGAATCACAGAATGGTTGAGGTTGTCATGGACCTCCAGAACTCCTCTGGTCCAAGCCTCTGCTCAAACCAGAGTCACCTGCAGCAGATGCTAAGGGCTGTGTCTGATCAGGTCTTTTGCACCTCTGAGGATGAAGACTCCACAAACTCTCTGAGCAACCTATTCCAGTGTTTGACCACCATCACAGTGAAAAAGTTTCTTTCTTATACGGAAGTGGAATTTCCTCTATTTCAATTCCTGCAAGGATTGTTTTTTTGATGTCTAGTACAGTGCCTTGTAAGAGTTTGCTATATGAAGAGGCATTCTTGTGGATTATTTTGAACAAAATTGTTCTTAGTTTTACAACTACTATTTATATTATGTTTACAACACGCAATTAAGGATTCCTATTAAATGTTCTGTACATGGCAGATCCCAATGACCAATGTTTATTTAAATTTTTTCCAGAACACAATATTAAAAAGAATACAGAGGAGAAATTTAATGCAAGACAGAAGCTATAAAACCTGTGTTTCGGCTTGTATGAACAAATTTGGATATTTATTGGCCTAGGAAATTTTCTCTTTTGATGCTCAACTATTGCTGTGGGGTGACAAACACACAAATTTCCTGGAATCCTTTTAATTTGTAGCAACTTCTCCTTTACTACATTATATATTCCAAAAGATATCTTGTTAACACCAGTATATGGCAAATATATTCTCCAAGCTTATTAGTACAGAAATAATTGTAAGTGGCTGCTATAGTTCATTAAGGCTTATTTATTTTATAGTTCATTAAGGCTAATTTTATAAGTATAAAATATATTTTAATAGCCAATTTTGCCTCTGTTTTTTATGTTTCTGCCATCTACTGCTAGCAATAGTTTCTGATTTTCTTGTTGGTCCTAGATAATTTGTCACTGTGTTTACTGTGAACTACTTAGCGATGGCTTTTAATCAACAGTTTTGTTGGGCAGTAGAATCATAGAATCATTATGGTTGGAAGAGACCTCAAAGATCATCAAGTCCAACCGTATACCTGATGCCACCATGCCCGCTAAACCATGTCTCAAAGTCACACATCTAAGCGTTTTTTGAACACCTCCA
>NW_009628886.1:0-20079 GCF_000690535.1 Cariama cristata
CAAACCAGGACAGCTGCCTGTGTGTTCAGGGGCCCGCCCACAGGACCTACCCCAGAGGAGAGATGGAGGGAGCTGGACTTGCTTAGACTGGAAAGAGGTGTCTGAGAGGTGAGCTCATGGTGACCTACAACCACCCAGCAGAGATACAAAGAAGGCAGAGCCAAATACTTCTCAGCTGTAGCAGACAATACAAGAGGTGGTGATGATAGTTTGCTGTTTGAGAGGTCCAGGCTGGACTTTCGGGAAGATGTTTTCACCAGAAGACCTGCAGAGGGGACTTCCCACCAACATTTCCATGATTCTATGAATATCAGTTTCAAAACTGAACACTTGCATTTTACAGGACCCCCCAAAAGTGGTGGGGTCTTTCTGAGACAAAATCTAGGGAGAGCCAATATATCTAATACAACAGGTGGGGGCACCTCCTTCTTTTTAGCCCCTGTTTTGTACTGACACCGTTACAGATTTCCAGTGATACAGTCTGTTATTTATGTACCTCATTAAAAGAACCATTCTCAGTGTCACTGGGGTGACACTGTTCTTTGTATTTTAACAGAAGCGATGCAGTCACATCGTGTTCGAATAAATAGGCCCTGACCTCCAACAGTAGCTGTGTGTGAAATAAATGAGCACCTGCTAGGAAGCTGGGTGCCTGCCGGCTCTGCCTCCCCTGGTCAGGCATTCACAGGCTATTTTGGGCCCCAGTCCACTTCCAGTTCAGCATGAATGAACTTGTCAAACCATGATCCGAAAGCAGCTCACTATTCACAATATTAACATTATGTTCATAAAATACAGGGGTACCAATCGGAGTACCCAACCCTCTCGTGCTCGGTGAGACACGGACTCAGAGCAAAATGGCCAACACGCTCCCAAAGTCTCCAAGGCAGAGAAAACACCTGAGCACAGGCTGTCTGGGGGCTAAAAGCAGGAGCTAGCAGAGAAGCCAACATGAGAGCAGCACATGTCAGCCTACACACTGCCAACTTTTGTTTAAGCATTTGTGCTTCCTGAGAAGAATTTCAACAGAGAATAACAAGTAAGATCTGGGGGTGTGCTGGGGAAGCTCCTCCCAGCCACAGGGAGCATCATGAGGCTCTGTTTGCTGAGGAAAGCATAACAATCGAGGGAAAAAGAGCAAAACAGGGTGATACGAAGAGCTCGGTAGTGAACATATATAAGGTCAAGGATATACAGTGGAAAGAGAAGACCATTTTTGTTTGATAAAAAAGAGAGCACCAAAAGACACATGTACAGAAAGAATAACACCATCCTCCCCTAGACCTCTTGCTGGGGCAAATAAGCTCTGCTAAGTGTATAGGAAGTTGCCCCTCGCCTTTTGTAGAACATTTCTGTGGTTTATCCATCCTTCAGCCTCACTGCTAGGGCTAAAAAAAGCTTGTCTGTAACTTCTTGGTGGTGATTTTGTGGACTCCTGTCAATTAGCAACTAGAAGATATCATATGTTCCCTTTACTGTCTGTTAGGATGGGACCTATTTCTATCCAAAGTATCTCAACCAACTTCAGATAATGGTGTCCTGGAGATTAAATACTTCATAACCCTGGAACATCCCAGAGCTTTCCTTTTGTACCTTCCTCAGCCTGACTGAATGAGATGTTAGACTATGGGGAGGGCAGGGAGCTTTTCAGAGAAAAACACTTATGGGAGAATACAGGGAAAATGGGGGATCTCTCCTCGCTTATGCCCACACTGGTGCAGGATAGCTTTTGGCATATTTGATAGCAAGTGTTTCGTCCAGCCAGGTTTTATATTACCTAGTATTTATATTGTTTGAGGTGACTTTACATTTCTTTGAGAACCCATTGTGAGGGGGTTTCCTTGGCATTATTCTTTATTTGGATTCATCTCATGAGGATGGATGAGCTCAAGTTAAACAGTCTGCACCCAGAATTTGAAGATGTGATGATTTTGGACCTGAGGTTCCCCAGGCCAAGTAGTCCCGCTGTAGATCAAATGTTAGATTTCCTTAATGCCCCGTGATGCTCAGATCTGAGGGCTTTGAGGCTGCTTCTATGTTCATGTGTCATTTCCCTTTATTACAGCTGTCCTGTGCTAGCACAGAAACTTTAATGGAGGAGCCACAGGCTACCACTTGCAGCACAGTCCTGCTGTTTGAGGAGCAATCAATCAGACAGCAGTGGAACATCACATCTCATATTCTGGACAGGCAGGCTCTTCAAAATGTTTTCCAAGAAAATTATCTGCACAGAGTTCTGTAAAAATCTAATTCTACCCCATTAACCAATAGCTTATAACCAGCTCAGAAAAAAAAAAAAATCAGGTATAATAGCCCTATGACAAATGTGCTAGCACTTAGTCAATTCACTTATCTATCCACTAAATGGATGCTTTGAACCCAAGAGCCTCACCCCTTTAACCTCCCTGGTTAATGCTTCCAGATGACATGCCAAACGTATCCATTTCATAAAACCACATTAAAATTAGAGATGGGAAAAGTCTTGTGGGTCGTCTTGGTTAAGCAGGATTGTTTCATAAAGAATAATACTGAAATTGTATTAACAAAGCTTTAAGAGCTTTTTGACATGAAAAGGACTGATACTCATTCTCCATTTTGCCCTAACCAACTTGCTTATTATCTGCTTCTCAGCTCACAGCCCCAGTTTTGTACTGAGGTAACCATCGTACAAAGACAGAACAGAAAAGTGGCCAATGTACCAGCAAACCAGCCCAATGTGAGATATAAGCCAACAGAGATGCTACCTCACAGGTCAGCCATGCTCAAAGTAGTGGGTCAGAGCTGAGTTGCATGCTTGACAGCATGTTTAGTGCATGCCATTGGTCTAATTCTCACTGAGTTTTCCACGGAGCTTATGACAGAAGAATTTTAGGAAGGAATTTATGCGACGACCTTGAAGGTGATGTCATGGTGTTTAAACGGAGGAGCTCCTTTGCTGCATGGTGCAGAGTGGAAAGAACATCTAGTCAATGAGACTGCTGTTTGCTAAATGGAGACATCTGGATTGCATGAAAAGAGGCTGCAAAAGGCCTTAAAGGCAAAGGTAAGAAAAATGTGTGTTTGGTGCTGCTGACAGAGGAGTTTGCAAAGCAGTGGCAGGGGGTGGTGATGGTGCAGGAGTGGTGTGGTCACTCCTTTTGTCCTCCTCAGTGCTCTGCTCTCTGCCCTCTCTGCCTTTGCACGGCATCCTGCCCAAGTGACCCTCACTCTCTATTGAATATGCCTCAACAGACTGGTCTTTTGAGTAGCCTCTTAGATGGGCTCTGATGTTGCTACCCAAACTATGAAGGTTTTGCCTTATTCCAAATCAAACAGACCAACCCACCAGACATAAGAATTGTTGTGCTGTGTCAAAACATACAGCCCACTACCCTGTCCCAAACAGTGGCAATCCCCCCCCCTCCCCAGATGCTTGGGGAGGGTTTATGAGAACAGGCTGGTATTGGACATCCAACTGCTATTACATGCACACTCTCTCTGCACTTGGTTTCATTGCTACTTACAGGAACAGAAAGGAGCAGAGGTACGCAGGGATGAAGAGGGTAGATCACTCTGTCTGCTGTGGCTGTGCAAAAACCCAGGGGTGTTGCAAGGAGTCTGGAAGTGGAGCGCTCTCAGCCTGTCCCACACTGTAGCCTCTCTGCGCCTTAGCTTTTCATCAGCATGTCAGAAATGTGTAAAAAGCTGGAATCAGGATTGATCCCCACCCTGAATGTATTAGGGAAGTGGGATATTCAAAACCATTGAGGCTGTCAGAGTTACAACCCAGGAAAGTCACTGGGACACAGGAGAGCAGCTCCTGAGAACTTGGCCAGTTCTAATCAAAGTGAGAGGCTGGATGCACTTCAGGGAGGATGCAGATCAAAGAATGAGAATGGAATATCCATTAGAAAGAAAATGTATCACAAATACGAGGTTTGCCTAGGAAGACTGTGGAATTTTTGCCCTTTGAGATATTTAAAATATGCTTAGGATGATCTAGAAGTACTGGCTTCTTCCTCAGCCTGGAAGGTGGAGGTTGGTGATGTCCTGAGCTGGCTCCTGACCCTTCATTATCTGAGTCTCTGGTATCAAATACTAACTTTCTGTGTCAGTAACATGTCATTGAGAAAATGAACCGGACTTTTTTTTTGTTTGTTTGTTTGTTTGTTTTCCTGGGGGTCTCAATACCCTGTGGCAGCTGATGCCACCAAAGCATTTTTATTGCAGTCTGCTGTGGGGATTTGTGGTCAGCCATTTGAATGCAAGCTGCCCTCGCTAAACTTACACGGACAAATATTTACCTGCAGCAGAGCACAGGCAACTGCATCTGCAGGCTCCTCTTTATTTACAGCTCACCAGCACCAGCAAGCTGCCGTCTGCCTGTCTTTGGTCACCTGCTCATATCTGAGGTTAACACACAAGCAAGCAGTAACTTCCTAAAGGCTAAACTGTGTTTGCAGAAAAGATAGCTTTATCCCAGTCACCGCGATGGACAGATATAAAGTAATCCCTACAGACATCTGAAGGCTAAGCCTGCTTATCGGATGGTGTGAGGTCAGACAGAGGGACTGATAGGAGTATGTGTTTATAGTAACAATTGTCATTGCTTTGCAAACAGACATCCCTCAAACAGTTTCTTCAAAATACTGTCAGGTCAAAATACAGATTTTTGAGAAAATTAGGGTTTTAATAATATAGCATCTCTCATCAGGATACTTTTAATCATCCAAACACAAAAGAGCTGTGAGAGATTTTCTTAGAGAGCTCAAGCTTATCAGATGTCATCTTGCAGAGTTAAGCTGATTAGTGCAATGGTTAGGAAGGAAACTCCCCACCAGGCACAGTCAGTACCCACTGGTAGCCGAGGTCTTACCCAGCCTCTGTGGCTGGGGCACAGTAGTGGCCCGTGGCCAATGCGTGGGCTGACAGGCCAGCCGGTGCTCATGTCTAGCTGTATGCTGCCTTTCTCAATTAAAAAGCTGGGTTATCCCTGCCTTCCCCTGCATCAGGCCATCCGGCTCTCCGCAGAGGGAAGTGCCCACTGTCCCACTATTAAATTTGGCTGACTTTGACCAACGGGTTCCAGATCTGCTGGGGAACAATCGAAGGGGAAGCAGATGGACAAACAGCGTGAGAGCGTAAGCTTCGTTTCCTTAGAAAACCAGGGTAAACTGTCCTTCTTGGTTTAGAATAGCAAATACAGCAACTGCTTGCTACAGCCTCATGTCTCTTTTGGCTTCAAAGCCATGAAAGCCCTATGAAATATTGCCTAGCCGCCACTCCTAGCTATAGCAACTGAACTGCTCTCCTCCACAAATTCTGGTTGCATTGTCCAGAACTCTGCTACAGGGCATATCTTGTTATGTAGTGGACTCCCTCCTTTCCTCATTCCCCACCACCCTCACCTGGTCTGACTCTAGCCCTGAAGATCACAACCGCCCTGCTTCTCCATCACACAGAGGGATCGCCTCTGAGAGAAGGTAACTCAGTTGTAGCTGGAATATAACTGTGGATTACGTGGCCAAGCACAGTACACATGTAACAAGCACCACAGATTTTTCTCAATAATAACTATTGATAATGTATGTAACATGATAATTAATTATGTAATAAACATTCATCACAATATCCCTGCAAAACCTCATAAAGAGAGGAATCTAAGTGAATATCTCATTGACCCAAAGCAGTTTGGGTTTCCCTCTGGGTGTTAGCTCCTACCAGTCCCTAAACCATGCAGCTTCACCAAAAGCATCTGGCCTTTGGAGGAGAGCCGCTGAGTCAGTAAGACAAGGGCTGTAGGTAGAGAAAGTTCCCAGGTTCACAGCAGCTCGTAAGGTGAAGTGGACGCAGTGGCAGAGGAAAAGGGAGAGGGCTCTATCTGTGGCTGGCAGATGCTGGAAGAGAGAGGCAGTCAAGGTAGGCAGGGAGCACGTTTTGGAGCAGGCTGATGGGCCTCCCTTCCAAAAAAACTAGGCTCAGGCTTAAGACTTATGAATTTCTGCACAACTTTTGTTACACCAAGGAATCCAGGTTTTAAGAGGGTCCTTTGAAACAGCTGCTTTCCTGCCTCCCTGTAAGCTGTATCCTGGTCCCTGCAGTGTCCAGTAGATGGACTTGGCTTGGAGTCTCTGTGGTTCCCCCTATCCCCAGCACAGCTGCCTTCCAGCCTTGGGCAGAGTGAGTTTCAGTGGGCCGAGTGGAGGTGAGGAACCGGTGTGCAGCAGTGCACAGCATCCTCATCAGAACAGAGAGAAGCAGTCCTGTGACCAGCTGAAGGGATAAGGCAACTTGGTTCATTATTTTGCTCCTATGTGCATATGAAAGCAATGGAAATGCTGGCATAACCCTGGGCTATGTTATTCATCAGAAGTCACTTGATGGGGGGATTTGGCAACCAGCCAGTTCCACAGTGTGTTTCCTTCTTACAGACACCATAATTTCATCTTCCCTATAAACATCTGCAAATCACCCTCCTTCAGATCCTGCCTCTAAACTCCTCTTTGCTGAGATGCCAGTGAGAACTGTGGCTCATCCCACAGCCTCTGAGGTGATCCGCCCTTATCTCAGTCTCTCTTTTTTTCTTCTTTTTGCTTCCCTCTCTGAAATAAAGGATGCTAGATCTCAACATGATTCTTGAATGCTGTTTGCTCTCAATCTATGTTGTTTCCATTTCTATGCCTGCAAATACAAGCTACTGTTGGAGCCCAGTCTGAAAGAAAATATCCCAGCATATGATTGGCAAATGCAGCATGCTCAGCTCTTGTCTCTAAATCCTATTTCCCAGCACTTCTTCAGGGAATCAACACTGATTAAATGTGCCAGTATATTTCATTGCATTTGGAGGATCTGCAGATCATTCTTCAGAAAAGTGGAAGAATGAGAAAGTAACTGAGTAACCAAGTGCAGTTTATTGTCTGGTGCAAACTGCAATTACCCTTTGAAATTGTTAAACCCTAGCTCTAGGTAAGAGATACCTCAGTGAGTCCTGGACCCTTTAATCCCTTTGCGAACAGCAGTTGATGGCATTTGGATAAACATCTGCAGGAACTGTGAATGAGCGCCACCAAATTCATATCTGAGTGCAAGACTTCTTCAGGATTTCCCAAGATTTCTGATCAAACACTCTCAGACTCCAAGCCCTCTTCCTCAGTCATTGCTGCTGATCATGTTTCCTCAAGCTGACATTTATTTCTCCTCTGGACAGTGAGTGTTGAGTTGGGATGATTTTCACTGGTATGAATGACGAGGTTACTAAGCCCCGTTCCCCAGGCTGTCCACCTGACGAGACGGCACAGTGGGCCTTGGTGCAGCTCTTGAGCTGGCTGAAGTTGGCAGCCTCACCTTTTTGGGGTGCGCAGGCACCAATCCTGCTCTACAGCAGCAAGTTTGAGCTGGCAATGTAGGATCCACCTCACTAGCCCAACAGAAGCCACCTTTGTTTGATATCAGGACCCCATAACCGAAGAAGCTGGAAATGTCTTGGGTTTTTTTCCAAGAAAGCTCAGGTTTTCGCATTTTAACCCAATTCCCAGATCTTCTCACTGTACAGGGAAAAAAAAACAAACAAACAAACAAAAATAAACAGCCCAAGGCTAATGTGAACAGACAGTTCTCCTTTTGTCCCCCCAAAATACCACTCAATATTCTTCTGCCCCCTTGCCTAGAAGAGAGGCACCATGTTGTCCTCACAGACCTTTTTTTTGGCCAGTGTGCCACAAGCACGTTTGACAGGACTGGAGACTGCAGCCTCTATTGGAAATAAAATGAAGAGCCCTGCCAAAGCCAGTAGTGACTAATCCACTCAAATGATTACTTGAGGGACAGATGATGATGATTTTCAGAACCCAATATTCCCTGAGAACCGTTGTCACTGAAAACACTTTGCAAATTTGTCAGTGTGCCCTCCATGTAGGTCCCAGATTTCTTTGCTTCTTCCTGTTCCCATTCCAAACCTGTTTTTATTTTTAGCTCCTCGGAGAGGAAAAAAACGGCTAATACTGCAAGATTTCTCCACTGTACAGGTAACAGCAATTATAGCATGCAGCTGGGATTGCTCCCCTCAGATGGAACTGGCAATCATTCCCCACCGACGTTTTCTGCCAGTTAATTAAAAAGCGCAGTCTCCCTGGAGGGCTGTCCACACAAGGCCTTTTGGCCTAAATTTTCCAGGTGGTTTAATTCCACTGGTGGGATCACAATGGGGGCCGCCAGGACGAATGCCAACTCCAGACAATGTCAATCATGAGCTTAGGCTGAGAATCGTTCCCCACTCAAAGCAAATCAGGCTAGGAGAGAAAAAGAAAGGGGGAAGGTTACATCCACAATGAAAATCAGCATCTAAAGATCAAATTTGTGCCTCAATGTCAGCACCAGGCTGAATTATTAAAGTTGAAATTATTTTCTGAGGCTAATTTTCCTTTCCTTGTCTGTGTTAGTGGATCCTGCCTAGCAACAGAAGTGACCTCTTGAGGTTGCTTCTAGCAGCGTTTCACGTGGCTCTGTTTGCTCGCTGTCTGTGGCTCCTTCCCATCCAGACAGCAGAACGAGAATAGCCAGTTTCTCTTCCTCTTCTCGTCAGTATTATCCTCCAATTGCTATGTGACAGCCCTGCTTTATGGCATTTCAAGTTATAAACACTGTCAAGGAAGATTTAAATCCCCCAGAAAACAATTCATCTTTAAATAAAAATAAGTATCTATGAATCACTCCTTTTAAAAATAAGCACTTATCAGAATTCACACTGTTTCAGGGTAGGAAAAGCTTCTGTTTGCCTCTAACAAAATCAGGGTAACTCTGTGACAGAAATGCCTGCTTTCCTTAAGGTTTTCTTCCCTTGGCTTCAAGTAAGGATAAAGCCCAGACCACTCTGGTACCAGTCAGTCCCACCTGTTTTCTCTGCTTCTCTCTTCCAAATCAGGGTGGATTTAATCTAAGCCCTTAATTATAGACCCCATTCTAAAAACCATTCCCTGCTAAAATAAGGTACCAATTATGCACAGCTCCTCTGTGGTACGGGGGCATGCAGTGAGTTAATCAGTTCCCTCACATCTGGTATGGCCCCTACTGCCTTGCAAATCCCTGCCTGCAGACTACTCCTGCCTGGGCCTAGATTAACCCCTTTCTCACTAGCATCTGAACTGGTCTAACGGCTATATTCAAGTACATTCACAATTCAAAACTGAAACGTTTTGCCCTCAGCTCCCAGGTCCCAGGCAGGGCCTCAGAGGGCAGAGTCAAGGCTGAAAACAGGAAAGATGTGGAAAATGGCTGTGAATGAAGCTTGGAATTGATTTCCTCGATGCCTGCCAAAGTGCAAGGCAGCGTGCAGTGCAGGTCCCGAGAGCCTGCAGTCACAGCAAGCACTGGAGACAGGAGAAATAAACTGTACCTA
Organism: Cariama cristata; assembly: GCF_000690535.1. Classification (NCBI taxonomy): domain Eukaryota; kingdom Metazoa; phylum Chordata; class Aves; order Cariamiformes; family Cariamidae; genus Cariama; species Cariama cristata. The sequence goes on from NW_009628886.1 coordinate 9,374, forward strand.
CTCATCACATCTCTGTGTGTGCTGCCTCTGTACTTTCCTGACTTCTTTGCCTGGATGTAACCCATTCCTTTACCTCCCTTCTGCTTTAATATATGGGTTCCTATAGAAAAAAAAAAGTTGAGATGGGTTTCTGCCATCACGCAGTGCACTAAGGGTGATTTGCTTGTAGGACCAACAGCAAAGCCCTTGCATTCTGCCAGCCTTTTTCTTGGCATAGACTTCTTTGAGTGCTTTGTGGAGATCTCCTCTCCTGTTCATCATAGCACAGATGGCCTCCTCTTCCCTCTCCAGCCACAGCTCAGTCTTGCTATGGCTCCAACAGTTATATGTAAAACTAACAGGAGAGTAACATCAGGAAATTATTTCCTATATTTGCCTTTCCACTTGACATATGCTGGTTTCTAGACATGAGGAAAAAGACCAGTGTTAGTTGGAAAGCTGAGCCTTGCTCAGCTGGTAGGAAAGAATTCCTCAATGCTGTGGGTCTCAGTTTGAGAGATGCTGTCATGAGCCAAAAATTGATTTCTAAACTGCTCTGTCTCATGTTGAGTAGTTATAATTCTACAACGCTCTCCTAGAGAGGAGGGATCGCATCGCTTAGCCCAGGCTTAAATGACTCCACAAAAAGCAAAGCAGTGGAGAACCAAGCACACCGTGCACAGCAAGAATGAATAATCTGCAAGAAACTCCCAAGCGCTGGTTTGCTTGAGGCAAGAAAATCATTGGGTTATGGTATTACAGTGAGATATACATAAAAGGCCTCTTTTATAAGGTGGTCTCCTGCCTTAACGTAGTGCCTCAGGCTATTTTCAAATGGTTTATATACACGGTTATTTCAGCTCACTGTTTGTTCAGTTTGCTTACTTTAAGCAATGGTGTCAAGATAAATTTCTCTAGGTTTCGATTTAATTTATGTTCCTCAGCTTTGTCCCAGCATTACCTAGACTGCTGTGTTCAACAGCTAACTCGGACCTGGGGCTTGCCACTGCCTACATGCAAAGGAAAGACCAGATTGTAGGAGTGGGCCAAAGAACTGAGGAACCGATAAAACAAATAAGCCACTTAGCAGTAATTTAATAGCTAAGCTGAGGGCTAAGGATCGTTTACCCTCAAGTGTGATGAGCCAATGTAGACAGAGCTATGCCACACAAAAGAAAACCTCCCAGGTTACCCAGAATAAAAACCCATGAATAATGAATTCTTGATTAACTTGAACTGATCATTTAGCAACTATCTCTTGTTTGGTCCCAATCGTGTTTGCTGAGATTTTGCTCATGGGTGTATGCAGTGAGTCACTGCACACTAACCTCCCCCTCTCCTCAACCAAGATCCACCATGTTCATTTTTCAGCAGCTAACGACAACTATTAGTAGCCGTGAGCTAGCATAGATCCAAGTATGTGGGCTGCCCATGGATGGCTGTACAGCAATTTAAGGTGGCTTATGTACGCATCACTGCCCTAGAAGTTAGGGATGTAGGCAGGAGCGTGATGCTTCATGTGCTATCAGTAGTCATTAGTGGTGCTTTCAGAAACTGGGGGGTAATTAACAACCACAGAAAACTCACCTGCCTGACACATGGTTCAACTCTGCTTTCAGTTACTTATCAGGTGTTGAAGTGAATTTGCCAGGGAAAGCTTTTCCTAGTGTTTCAGACACATTTTGACCTATTTATTTTTAATCCATCTCTTGGCTCCATCATTTTGCTTCTCTGCCCCTAGTCCTGAGCTGTTCGATTTGTTTGTACATAAGCGTCACTGGATTTATCTTGTTTGCTTGCTATTTTGGGGGAAGGAGTACTGCATTGTTCTGTTCCTTTGGGAGTTACCCACAAGAAGTCTTCCAAAGAGAAATACATTTGCTCAGGACTTACACGACCTGGGAGAAGCCAGCTCCCTTTGCTCACAAGCAGTTACACCGTCTGCACACTCTGAGGTTCCGAGTTTGCTTCTCAGCTTGAGGTAGCAAAAAAAACCAAAAACACAACAACAAAACAAACAAAGTCCAAACCCCAGTAGGTTTGAGTACCAGATTTTATCTGGCAAGGGAGGAAAAGTACAGAAGGGCTCTGTGAGATTACTACTGGCTTGGTACTGGGGAGACAGGAAAAGAAGAAAACACAGGTCAATTGAGTATCAAGTTTAAAAAGCATCCCAGTCCTTGTGATGTGCTGCTGCTTGACTCAGTTTGTTCTCAACTATCTAAAATTGGATCTCCCCAAAGTGAATTAGAAACTGCCAAGAGTGTGCATGATTTTTTGGGCAGAAATCTGCAAGGAATTGGAATGAGATCACACATGTTTCTCTTGCTGACTGATCAGATTTGAGCCCGAGATTCCACCAGACTGAGGTCAGTACATTTACATAGAGACAGGTCATACTAAAGTATAATAGTCAAATTTTTAAAAAACAAGAATTAGGAAACGTCAACATAAGTGCTGTAGTTCAAATTAACCTGTTCCTATCATCCACTCCCTGGGTTAGTGCTGCCATTTTATCTCTAAAATGTAGTCACAGCCCTGAGGGCACCAAAAGGCCTGAACTGCACTGACCAGCCTCACCTGGGACCTCCACCCACAGCCCCTGCCCACGGCTCCAGGGCTCCATTTCAGCTCTGGACTGAGCATTTGTTTGGTTCCCACCTGAGCGGTGTTGCAGGTGTGCCTGTCTGCAGCCCGGCCTCTGGCATGGACTGTGCACCTTCACTGCAGGAAGTTTTTTCTCCTGGATGGGTCCCCCAGGTGTACGTTACAGCTCGTCTCCAGTCCTGCTTCTGTTTCCTTTTGCTCCTGCATGGAGACTGGACTTGGAGTCTGGACTTGGGTCATTGCTTGCTGTGTCTGGGGACATTGATAGGCCCCGCTACCAGCATCTGTCCCTGCTTGCTACGTTTAGGTTCTGTGGGACTGTGCTCCACTACTGAGGGCACTGCTTGTGCTGGGATCGCCTTTGGCTCCTGGTTTCCCTGCCCTTTGGGAACAGCAGGCTGTTGCTATTCCCTGGCAAATATTCTGGAGGTAAGCCTGCCCTCATTTAAGTTACTGGAAGAAGTCAGTTCAGTCTAGCACCCTTTGCAAAGAGGTCCAGCTCCTTGTGGCACTTTATCCTCACTCATGCAGAGTTGTCTATGCATATTTGCAAAAATGAGTTCCATGAGGAGTATATCTACTTAGTTTGCAGTGCCTCCTTTTTATCCTTGGAATGGGTTTATGTGGGTCCCTTCTGTTGTCTGCTACAGGTTTCTTCATATCCATCTACTCATCCCTCTGGAGTTTGCTTTTTGAATGCTGTTGAGTTAGTCAGCGGAGGTCGGGGTGGCTGGTGGTGTCAGTGAGCATGTGCTAGGCATTCCTCTCATCTCTCCACACTGTGAATTACGACCCTAATGGTGTCCTAAGATCTACTAAACCACGGGCTATACTTGGACATGCGGATGACCACATGTTCTCAGGGCTCCTTCCAGACCTGCAGCATTAGTCTTACTACCTGGCCTGTAAAGAAGTTACCTTGATAGCTCACTAGAGACCACACTAGCATAGCCTATGAGAGAGCAGCTTTTCAATGGCATCATGCCTGCGAAGGTGACATCTGAGAGAGCCCAACACCCAGCGCTCCTGCTGATGGTAACAGACTGTTGCCCAGGTTTGCAGTCCTTACAGCAGTATTTTTCCATTAAATTAAACCCTGTCTTGCTGGGCTGATATCTTCTCATTGCTGTTATCTTCTCTTTGCTGCTGTATGGTTAATGTAGCTGAACACAACAGGAGGAGGCACAATGCACCTTTGCAGGTATACTACGGTCTTTTCTGTTCTGAACTTAGCATGAGGTGGAGACTGTTTTTCACCATGTGGCTTTCAAGGGCTAAGATGTAGCATTAGATTGGTTGGTTAGTTCAGTCTTATGAGTCTTTTCAAACCAGCCTAGATTTTAACAGGGCGTCTGTGAAAGTACATTTGCTTTTTGCTGGTTAGAGATTCCCGAAGGGATGATCACTTCATCTAGCCTCCCACACTCCAGCCTGAAGCTGGACTATGAGCTAAGTCCCAGTTGCCTAAGTCTCTCTGAAATGAATGGGAGCGAGGCACCTACATGATGCCTTTTAAAATTCTGTCTAAACACTGTAATGATAATAATTAGCTGTCACATTAGCAGATGCCTAGAAGCTTGACTAATAATGATGCAACAACAGTAATGATGGAATACTCTCCCATGCTTTATTGGCAAATTACTGGTTTTGCTTGCTTTGTTCCTGCTTTGTGCCCCCTCAAAACACACGGAGTGTCCAATTCTTCCCTCAAAGCCGCCTTCTTCCAGGACCTAGCCTGCCATGCCCTCCACCCTGTGCTCTGTTGGGTACAGGTCCCATATCAAGTTGTCGTTGGTGCAGCTCAGCTCCCTGCTGAGGTACTGCTGATGCCCTGTTGCCTGCCTGCGATATACTTGCTGATGCATAATCACCTGTGAAGGCCAATACCACCCTAGTGTCATGTCCTGCAAATCTAGGAAGAAAGCTTGCTCACCTCTGCCAAATGTGGGTAATCTATATGTGTAGTCCCAGTGAAATAAGAAAACGGAAACAGGCGTGTTGTGGGTTGCTTACGTGCATGCTGTTCTCCAGTTTTGTGAGCCCATCTGAGTTAAAACCTGTAGTACTCCTTGCTCTTCTTGTTTTCACCTGTTTCACTGGCTTATGAGTGACTTGGGCTACCTTTACTAGCAAGTCCCTTGCTGATCTGACTCAGAGCCTGTCCTGTGTAAGGCCAATCACATGTGCTGCATAATTATATTATTTGCCATATATGCAACTGACCACATGAAAGCCTTGAAGCACACTTCCCTTGGGCTCTTGGCCAAATTGGAGCCTGGAGAGCACAACAAATGGAAGACCCTTTGCCCTGTGTTCCTGGCCTAACCCTGCCATTCCCTCTCTGGCAGGACAAGGGGCTTCAGATCATTTGCTTTGTCTCTCTTGTACTCCTGATTTTGACCTCTGCAGCAAGAATTGCACTGCTTATTCAGCCTAGCAAAGTACTTTAAAATCTCTGTATGCACGATATTGTGTAAGTACAGTCTCATCACTATATGTTCCGATGTAAGACCTGCAGATAGCTTCCAGCTGTTTGTTACTTTTGTACCTGGGAAGGAAAGAAATCCTTTCTTGCCTCTGTGGTGGTCTCAGTAATGCCCTGGAATGAACCATGCATCATCTCTCCTAGTTTGTCCCAGAGGCAAATACGTGATTGTTTGTTCAGCTGTACAGCTCGTCTCCGAGTTGACAGCCCCCTCGCAGACCTCTAAAGCATTCACAGAAGGGGAGCTAGGCATTTTCTGTTTCATCAGGTGCTGGCTTCTCTCACAAGCTTCACTTGTTGAAACACACTGTGCCTTAAGGGAGGTGGTGCCACGCACGTGCCATGGCTGCTGGACAGAAACCAGATTTGAGGTCTGCCTTCTCAAGGTTTCTCCATCCTGGAGACTGGTTTTAAACATGGATACACATCTGCTGAGCTCTCCTCCTGGTCTTACGTGCACTCTACCTTCACAGGAGTGTTTGACTACAACCAAGTATTATTAGGTTGTCAAGAAGATCACAAAACAAGCTGCTCCCGCCACCATTTCAGTGGTATGGATGAAGCTACTTATTGGGCAGGCTTCCATGTCACATCTCCCCTTCTTATGTCGCCTGCTTGTTTCTTCCCCCAGGCTTTGCTTGCCTTTTGCTCTCTTCTCCCTCTGAATTTAGCATCTTTGATAAATGTCTTTGGGTAGATATCTATGAACAAAAGAGAGTAGTAAGTCTAGAGTGGGGCTGGCTCTTTTCCTTTAAATAGGCTCACCTTTGACACCCAGAAGTGTGCTTCCTGAGCAGAGAGTGGTACTGTTAAAAGACTGATGGCACCATTGAATTGGCTTCAAGACCTTCAAGGAAATGCTGTGTTGACTGTAGCTGGGAAACCCCACCCACTCCTCACTCTCCTGTCTGGAAGTGACAATTGTAATGGACTGGTTCCATCTCTTGGTAAGTGCAACCAAAAAGAAACAGTTATTCATCTGGGCCTCAGGTATGTATACATATATACATTCCCAAACTAGTAGATTCCTCCAATTACATCAAAAAACAGTGATCCAGCGTAGCTGTTAAAGTGTCCTATTCTGTACATGCTCTGAATGTCTCTGTGTGGGGCCCTTTCTAGCCCAATCTGGCTTTGTTCTCATCCAGTGCTCACAAACAATAGGGACAGCCCGGACTGTTTGATGAAGTCCACGTGCATTGAAGTAGCTGCTCTCCCCCAAAATGTTTATCTCCTCTCCTGGTAGACAGCTGTTGCGATGTTTTTCTGTGCCAAAGGAATGGTTCTGTCTTTACCTCCTCAGCTAAGGAAGAAAGCTCACTTGAAATCACCTACTGTAAAATGCAGGGGAGTTAGCAGCTGGATCATTGCCTGCCCTGTTCAGCTGGGTCGATGGAGCACTGCCCCATTGCATCTTCTCCCCGCTCTCACACGTGTGCATCAGACCAAGACTTTGTGTGGAGGAAGTGGCATAATCAGATAGCTATCATCCATGTGTTGGACACCTGATAAAATCTCTCACAAATAAGAGACTGATAACTCATATGATCTTGCAGAGCATTGCCACTGTACAGCGATTTGTGAGACAGCAGCAAAGGAAAGCACAAGCACGCAGCTGTCGCACAGGTAGCCTGTCCTCCCAGCCTCTCGTGGTCCTTCTGAGCAGGGTCAGGTTTCTAAACATTTTCCAGGAAGGAGGGATGGAGTGACTCTGTCCCTTGGCAAGATAAGGTGGTTATAGGAGTCTGTTTACAGAAAGAATAATAATCAGCCTGACCCTTTGCAGGAGACCACAACCTGAAAGCTCTCTTCATTTCAGTAATCATCCTCCACTGCAGAAGACCAAAAAAAAAAGGCCCAGCAATGCAAAAAACCTGCAAGATCCCTGCCTGACCTTTGATACGTTTGTATTGCCACCAGTCCTACTTAGCAACCTGGCTTTCTTTGCTAGGGAATGGCAGTGAGTCTCGCTCACTGCAACAGTGACTGTCTTCAGGGTGATTTGTGTCCCTCTGCCAGCCTCCCTGAACTGCAGTGTTCGCAATGATGACTCTTCGTTTCTGCAGGAGAGCGTTACACATTCCCTGGCATCAGGCCTGCTTACTGTCTCTGTTCCTGACATCTTAATAACGGCATGTAAATTCGGAGTCTCTCTTCAGATATTAAGTTCTTTCTTTGATATGGCTCCTAGGTGCTTTGGGGTTTTACACTTAAATACCTTTTAAAATCTGGCCAGCAGTTATGAGGTATGGTGACAGGGTAATGAGATCAGCTCTGCCATTGTGGAGAGGCATCTCCTTGCCATCTCCTTGCCATCTCCTCATCACTGATCTTCATCTTCTGATGTTGAGATTTACTGCATAAATAATTTCCCCTGGCAAAACACAGCCATCTGAAAAAGTAGCTGTAAACGGTACTTATGCCCATGTCAGCTTTCAGGTAAGCCAAAAGCAATAGGTGTCAGTTTGTGAGGGGAAAATGAAAGGTAATTAAATTTTTTTGTGTGTCAGTAGGCTTACTTTATGAGAATGAAGCTGCAGGTTGTACCATCTCCACTGAAAGACACAGGCTATCAGTAACCACTGTCAAATAACAAGAGCAGCTAGTGGGATGAACCCAGCCTTTGATGCGAGGCAAAGCTGAGAAGGCATAGAGAGGGCATCTAAGAGTCAAGCTGCCTCTCAGAGAGATCACAGCCTGTAAGTCTAGCTCTGTATTTCAGCTGCCTCCTCTCTGCTGCCAGAAATCCTGGGCACGGGAGAAACAGCAATGGAAAATCCTGCTAGATCATTGTCCCACCTCAGGCATGCCTGGTTTGGTAGGCTCAGCTTTGCTACACAGGAATCCACAAGTGTACTGGAAAATTAATAGTGGTTCTGGAGACTGAGTAGGAGTAAAAACCACAAAGCCGTAACATTTTCTCTTTAAAGAGAGAAGATCTGCACAAGCAGCCCCCTAGCCCTGAAGCTAAATCGGACGTACCCAGGTCCCACTGAATTCCACTGAAGTTTTGGCAGAGGCTTTAGTTAGATCAGTATGTTGGTGTCTGAGTTTCACTGCACAATTCTTTCTGAGATTCCGATTAATTCCTCAGTCATGTAATTTTCTCTGAAATGCTTTCTATAGTGTTGCTCACAGGGCTGGAAAATGGGTTTAGATGGGAGAAATACTAAAGGTGGGCCTTACTAAGGCTGTTGGGAGCAGGCATCTCCCCTCTCTCTGGTTTGTTAAGTTCCAGATCTAACACAGCCTTTGCTGCTTAGGGGTGCTGCACAGAGGACTGGCCCCTCCAGAGCCATTTGAGCTATCGTGATATGAATCAGCTATGGAAAAGGCCCAGGGTCTTCCCAGATCCTGGCATACGAGGTAAAGGAACAAAATGCTGACTGCACTGCATTCTCCTATGTCAGGGGAGGATTAATTAACGTTTTCAGGCTGCTTTGAAAATTAAAAGTGCCATGTGATACAATATTGCTGTTAGTGTTTTTCTCCCTGTAGCTGATATGTAGCATGTCCCTTACAAAGTAATTGGAAATTGCTTTTGGTATTTTTGGTGGTTTTCAGCAGAGCTGCTACAGCCTGCTGCTTCATTCTAATAAATGTGCCCTACCTCACCCTCCCCTGTCCCCCTTCCTCTAAGCTCCTCTGTGAGGGAAATAAAAACATCAGTCCCTGGCACCATCTGTCAAGCACAGGCTAATCCACTCTCTGCTTGTCTCATGGTTAATTTGGTTTCTTTCTGATTGGTACAGCTACCTTTCCTATTGCTGAGAAGTTAATACTATTCATAGGTTTGGGCTTTGCTTTACTTTCATGGTAATATTATTATGATGATTGCAGTGTTCAGACATACATCCTCTCCATATGCCCAGATGGGAGAACAGTACTTAAGCAAACACACAGCCACCCAGTAAGGCAGGCAGCATTGCTCTCCTCATTTCACAGAGGGAAAATGAGGCAAAAAGAATGGACTTGCCCAGGGATGTACGGATGGCCCAGCAGCAGAGCTAAGCAGAGAGCTCACAGGTCCCTGGATAAGACCCAGTCACTGATGCTGACTGAAGCACCATTGCTTTGCCTTTCTTTTTTCCTCTTGTTTTGGCTTTGTTTACAGTGATCTCTATGGGAGCTTTGCAAAGGTGATTAAGACTTGGACCTTCATATAGCTCCTGTGACGAGACTGAGCAGACCCACCAGGGACAAAACCCACAGTTACTTAGCAAAGCACAACAGCAGATCAGGTCAGTCTGTTAACAAACAAGGCATATTAGACCAGTGATGTTCTCCATTTGCTAGTGGTAAATGGGAGCGCAGGCATAGTCTTTATGACTTCCTTCTAATATTCTTAGTACTTCGTTGTCACCATGCAGTTAACTAAGAGGTGATCGCTGTCTGACAGACTGCTCCGACACTTTTCACTTCCTTTGCGTGATCTAAAGAGAGGAGGATGACAGGTCAATGAGAAATGTCAGTGCTCAGCTCTGTTCAGACAGGCCAGAGCTGACCATACCGAAGAGATCTGATTTTCCGGAGGTCTGCCCAAAGCAAACACCAGTTCTTAACATATCAATGTTGACCCATCACCGACTGTCTACCCTCATGCAGGCGGTTCTGTACCCCTCTACCTAGGTATTTCTAATGGTAAATGGAAGAATCCATGCAAGAAGACCCAAGCTGAAGAACAGCTGAGCATATAAGTACGTGCTGCCTGCTGTACATTCACAGAGATGTCCCTTTGCCTTTGATGCGCCGTGACAGAAGAGTCCTGCCGAGTCATTCCTCCCTGCAATTACTGCAGCTCCTCTGGTGATACCACACGGACAGACCCAGGAATCACTGTACATGAAAAATACACTTTCTCTAACACAGATGCGATATTACTAGATCAGAAATCCTTAGAATGGCATGGTTTGCCCTGTAGCAGAAGGAAAAAACCAGACCTTTTCATGTCTTTTTCATAACCAACAAATCAAAAGGATTTTTTTCTTTGTATTTTGGCCAAGACCGCTATTTATTTGCCAAGGATGCAATCTGTGTGTGAGCACTGAGGCATTAAAACTGGCAGGGAATTGATAATGCTTGCAACCGATGGCCAAGAAGGGCCACAAACAGTTTGCCTCTTTCTTCCCTGATCTTTCATCTCCGCCATGGGCAATATTTAAGGCGTCACGCAAAGATTTAAACTTGAGTGGCGTGAAACACTGCAAACAGTATCAGTCACAGCTTCACTGAGGTGGGGATGTGGCTGACAGTCACCTCGGTGCCTTTCCCAACCTCAAACCCTCACAGGGCCCGTGGCATGGTGAAGCTCACTGCCAGGGCAGGCCAAGTCCCTGGGCATGCAGGGGCCTGGGAAGGAGAGCAAGCCTGGAGACAGGACTGCTCTTCCTCCCAGCCAGGCCTACAGCGATGTGCTCTCCGGGTGCGGGGAGGCCTAGTCGGCCTAGGCTCTGGTTTTTCGGCTCCCGCAGCGAGAGGTGGGCACCTCTGACTGGGCCTCCTGACAGGGCTGCTGAGGGAAGGGGGCCAGGGAGGCAGATGGGGAGAGCGGAGGGCACCGGGCTCGGGGCGGCGGCTGACAGCCTCCTGGGAGAGGGGACTTGGCGGGCGGGAAAGGGTTGAGCGGTGCCGCCCG
>NW_009628887.1:0-210 GCF_000690535.1 Cariama cristata
GGGGGGCTACTGCCCCGAACCCCAACGTCCCCCCGTTCCCCAGCAATCTAACACAAACACAACTATCTGCTGCCCAGCCCGGCTCCCAGCGATAAAAAGACATAGCTGGAATAATTTTTCCCACCCACACATACCAGGGCGGAGGGGAAGGGGGGGCGATGGGGCAGATGCGGCGGGGGGGGGGGGCGGGGGGGGCGCGGCGGACGGCGC
>NW_009628887.1:437-929 GCF_000690535.1 Cariama cristata
TCGCGATACCCCGCAGGCAGGACTGGTGGTGAGGATGGGTTTGGGGTTCACGGCCGGTCCCGGGAGAGGCGGACCTGTGCCACGCTCTGCAATTAACCCGGAGCCATCGTTACCGCCCGGGCACAATTAAATAAACCCCGAGCAGAGGAGCTGGGAGCTGGGGTGGAAAGGTGGAAATCTTGGTGGGGACCCAGAGAGTGAAGCCGATGTTGGAAAGGGGGTGAGGACACAGGGCAAAAGCCACCCCGGGTTTGGCCCCGTCTCCTCCATCCCTTCCCTATGGGGACAAAAGCAAGAAGCTGCATCCCACTTTGCAGAGAGGCAAACGCCGTCTCGTAGTGGGGTCGAGCAGCCCGTCCCTCAGCGGGGCTCTGCTCCTCTCCACTGCCCCATCCCAGCACCACGTCCGCGAAATTTGTTGGAGGTTTTCCCCTGATCCCTCTGGGAAACCTGGCCGGACCTGGGGAGGTTGGCTGGGCAGCGAGGGGGCCG
>NW_009628887.1:1145-1372 GCF_000690535.1 Cariama cristata
GGCCACGCTCCATCCGGGGATCCCATTGGGAACCAGCACAGACTCGGGGTGTCCCAGCACATCTGTAAAGGCTCCCAAGGCGAGGATTAGAGCCTCCAGCTCCCGGGGATTTGCCTATCAGCAGGGCGAGCGGCAGCCCCCTCCAGCGAACAAGGTCATTTCAAAGATAAACCTGAAGACTCCTTCTCCCTCGCCGGCACGCAGGGCCAAGGAGCCCCACGGCGAGG
>NW_009628888.1:0-6857 GCF_000690535.1 Cariama cristata
CGCCATTCCTCTGGCACTGGATATGTGAACTGTGCGTAAACAACTGCCCTTTTATTAACTCCAAAGGCCTGGACTCTGACGCTTGGATGATAGATCTTGGTGGATTATCACGTTGACATCTCTGCTGTGGAAAGAAAGTCCACCAGCACCTTGTATTATTGGGTCAGATGCCTAACACAAACCTTGTGTCATTTCTTCCCAGCAATGAGCCACTTGTCAGGAATAGCAGAACATTTTCCGCTGCAAAGTCAAACTGATCCCTTGGCTGATGGACCCTTATTTTAATGGTGATATGAGGATTTACAGCAATAGTGGGTCCCTAATTTTTCATTTATTTTTTTCCCATGGTGTTGCACACCCTTTTTCTGTTTCCTGACGTGCGATACTCCCTTTGCTTTTGCTGTCCCTTGGTCAGACCTCCTGTGGTCCACCTCCGTATTCAATCCAGAATACACCTTACTCAGGGCAGAAGAGAGAACTGGGAAAGAAGAGCCCTGGTGAAGAACCGATACTTTTACCATCAGGTGCTTTTTTCTGTGCTTTCAGATACGTTGGGCCTTACTTCAGTTAGCAGTCACAGGAAACTGCAGGAGTTGCTCTAAACCACCCTGACAGATCTAATTCTGTCCTGAGGGCCTAGGGGTACCTTAAATGACCTCTCAGGATTCCTTCCAGGCTTATGTAGTACTCCATTACATTGCTCTGTTAACCCCATCATATTTATGGGCGCAAAAGACAGGGTAACAACTCATACCCAGACAAAAAAGGACACTGAAAGCTGACAGACCGGGCACCTGAGCGTTCATCTCCTCTCCATTCCCAGCGAGCTCTTCCTTGCACTGTAGATAGCCCACCCTTGGATGCCTGCATCCATCTCCCTGCAAAGCAAGCAGGGATGCTGTCGATATGCTTCAAAGCAGCCTGTGCCCCAAATAGCATATGTCCCAAAGGCACACTTAGCTGAGAACATTAGCGCATTCATACCGAGAATATCGCCCAGCCTCTCCCAGCGTGCTCTCTTCCTGGCAGACTTGATAGAGAAATCACAAAAGCAGTCACACAGCCTATTACATCTGCTCTCATTTGTGTTCCCTAGGCTTTGTATTAATTTGGACACAGGGGTTTTCTGATAGAAAATGACAAGTGACAAGCGCTGGAGGTATGATGTGGTGTTTGTGATAATCACCCATTGAAAGCTAATGGTGCTTCGGTGCTTCCACTCCAGTGATTCCTTAAGGAGCTGGAGTAGCCACTGCCTGGGAAAGGGCCTGATTTGGACGCTTCTTTTCTCGCTAATTTGTTAAAGTAAAGTTAAAACATTCTGCTTGGAGCTTAACAGATGTGGCTTTATTACTTGCTAAATATTTTCTGGAAGGTTTGAAGCTAAAAGAAGAAATTGTTGAAAAATATGAATTGATGAGGAGATGTCCCTTTGCCTTCCCTCTTCATCAGAACAGCTTGAATGAAGAAAACCCCCTTGACTTCAGACCAACTCACTGAGAACTGAGGGGCTTTGAGCTGTTTGTTGATAGAGCTCTGCGTCTAAAAGTAGTTTGTGCATGGTCCAGGTACCTCAACTTCCAGTACTGTCTTTTAAAGAGTTAAAAACACTTGTTCGGGATGGGCATGAGCTTTCAAAACCTTCAGTGCAGCTCAGGGGATGTGCAGCTGGTTACAGCAGCAGTGCCTAGGGAAGCAGCCGGGTTGCTTGACTGAGTCTGAGCTGTTGAAGCACAGTGGCAAAATGTCCTTGGGAGAAATTTTAAGTCATCTTCTCAGTGCTACTAATACAGGTTTAATTACCAAAAGTGTCTAAATGACAGGGAAGATAATTGGTTGTTTCATACAGGCTCTGTGCCTTGGGAACTGCATTTGGATGGTGTCTTGCAAAGAAAGCAAGAAACATCTCGCAGTTCATGGAAAAGTTCAGTAGGGTACATTTTCAGAGCTACCTAATAAGAAGTTTGAGTGAGGGTACTCCTACAACATTGGCAGGACATCCTGGGTCCGTTTTGCTGCATTCAGGCTGTTTTATACCTTTTTTTGTGATGGGGCAGCGATGGGGACTCAGAGGTGAGAGGCAGATCTGCTGGGTCCCAGCAGTCATACTGCAGCAGCAGAAGAGCTGGTTGCCCTCCCTCTGTTCTGCAGAGAGCTGTGCAGGGTTCCCAAAATATCTTACTGCTGCTGGCAGTGGGGCAAGCGTGGAAATCAAATCAGTGTGTTCAACATGAAGCAAGAGACCTGGTTCCTTTGGTGCGGTGCAGACAGGTCTACATGGGAAAATCCAAGTTTTGCAGGGGAGAGCAGGCATCCCCTGCGCAGTCGTCTTGCATTTGGGATATTCTCACTGCTTCACCAGAAAATGGCAGAAGCTAAGAGGTTCTTGCTCTGTGGTTGATACATCCTTATCCAGCTGTTTCTAGGTTAACTATACTGAGTAATTAAGCAGTAGCATCTACCCCAGATAGTCAGAAAAGCAAGAGTCAGGTCCTGAAGACTGTGGAACTTAAAATATAAAGTACTGCCGATACTCATTGTGCATGTTGCATTTATTTGCTTACTGGTTTTTGAGCCGTGGAGGTTTATGGCTTCAGGCTTCATCTTGTACCACTGACGGCTAGAAACTTGTATTGTTTTTTTAAAGCACTGAGGAAGGACATGTAGGTAGCTGACTCCAGTAGATGGGAATTGAAAGAAATAGTCCTACAACTGCTTGGTGAACCATGAGTGTTTGTAGGACCACGATGTCCCCTTTTTTGACAGTAGCCCTGTACAAGTGAGATTCCTTCCCCGCAGCCCTCACGTCGCAGCCTTCGCTGCACCAAGCTTCAGTTCTCCCCTTTACAAGTTTAGGGGGCTAGGGGGATGTTCATCCCACTTGTGTTTGCATGAGACTTGAACAGCGTTTGTGTTATTTATACATCAGGGACATGTCCTGTGCACGGGGCAGTGCCCGTGTCCCATGCATGGCAGGGGGAGCCCTTGGAGCGGCCATCACAGAGTGCATGCGCCCATGGGTGCCTCTGCCCATTCTCTCCACTTTGACCACCTCTCCCACAGACTTCCAAGTCAGACCTTCTCAAAAAATGTTCTCTGTCTAGCACTGAGCTCCTGGTGCCCCTGCAAAAACATACTCCCTTATGCTTGTGGGAAATCTACAGGATTGGATCCCTCGGTGGGACATGGGTCTGAAATCTGTCCTGCACATGGTGGTTACGTGCTGGATGGTAGCACGTTTTTAAATAATTTGCTGCACTCTAATCTCCAGCCCGCAGAAGCCGAGTAAATTGATCCTATACTTTCTGAGCTAAGCTTAATCTTTTATTGTCCGGCCAGCGTAGTGCACAGAACCGCAAGCTCCATTTTTACTGCGGACAATTGCAAGCACCAAAAGTGGGATTCACTGTTGGTAGAAAGTGCAGGTTTTATGGGTTTCCCCTTTGCCATTTTGATCTAGATGACATCATAAAACGCCACAGGAAAGAGCAGACAGATGCCAGCGCCGCGGGGGACAGGCGAAGGCAGCAGGTGAAGAACAGGAATTCAGCGTATGGGTATGGGCGGCCCCGTTTCCGTGCCTGGATGCAGAGGAATTTGCAAGGTGGGTGAACGTCTTGGGATGGCTGAGGCCTGCCAAGCTGGAAAACACATTTGTGTAACAAAATACAGCTCTTAAATCCTTCTCCTATCTAATTCCTGTGTGCATATAAGATGTACTCAGGCTCTGAATAGCTTTTCTCTTTGCAACAATGGAATATCAGGGCCCTTTCAGAGTATAAATTCATCCATTTCTCTCCCTTCCACCCTCTCATGAATTACTAATTCAAAGTGACTTAACATCTATTCTCTATTCCCTTTTGGCTTTGCATATTTTAATTATGCCTTTTCCTAATCCTCTTTTTCCCAGAACACACTTAAATTACCCCTTCAGTAACTGTCTTTGATAGCTCAGTTATTGGAGCTAATTTATCACTTTTGCAAACCATGCTATTTTTATGATGAGTTTTTTTATAATACTGAGTGATCACACACTAATCTATGTTTGGTTCCAGTAGCTTTCATCTACAAACCCAAAGTGGTCTGCTGCATGAAATGCCATCTCTATCAAAATTTTCCCCTTTTTTTTTTTTAATTACTGCTAAATCACTTAATTGAAGATTTAAGTGACATTTTGCAGCAACATCTTTGCAGTCTTCCCTTGGAGTGCCAATGGCACATCAGGACAGTGGAATTGCTAGAAGCAATCCTGCTTGTCTCCGATCTGCCTCCCACTCTCATGTTCTTGGTCTTCACCACATATTGCCTTACTGAGAATCGTTCCAGTTCAAAACAGAATGATGATAATTGCCCTTTACAAATTGATTTTTCTGTCAAAAACACAGGCTTTGATATTCTTCCACACTCAAGTGACTACTGCATGCAGAGTCAAATAAATCAAACGAAATATTTTTTTTAGCTGTTCCTTAGAACAGAGAACTTTTCTGTTCATTTATAGAATTATTTCTGCTAGTCTTAGTATTTCATAGGTTTTAACTGAGTCTGAGTTCAGCCCTGCCAAGTGCAGAGACCCACCATGCTATGTGGTGCTGATGTCAGTAGCAATTTTGGGAGGCTCAGCACGACTGGGAATTTAGCCCATAATTCTTCAGGGGCTCATTTCACTTCAGTCTGTGTTGAAATGCAGCCCCTTCTGGGCTAAGACGTGATAACAGCTATCAAAATGACGATCAGAACAGCCCAGCACTGTAATGACAGAGGATGGAGAAGGGTATTATGCTGATTAAACCAGCAAGAGAATTCATGCAAGTGCTGTTATCCCTCCTGGAATATGGCTTAAACCATCTCCCCAGTGAGGGAAAGATGATTTTTAATGACAAGAAATTTGAATTTCAAATCTCCTTGGAAAAAGAGTCTGTCAGACATTAGGGCTTCTCCCCAAACTGGACTTGCTGGGCAGAGGTGCCTCTTGGCCAGCCCAGGTGTGCTGAGCACCAGGCTCTGAGCGTGCACCCAAACACAGTGGGGGTCTTCCCCAGCTGCTGATGCTGTGGGGTTTTATTCAGATATTCTTTCATTAATTAATATTTGCCAGACTTTTTGCAGAGATAGAGCCTCCCACGTGTCACACTTCAGGATACACATGACAGACTGAGGCCGTGGTCCCCAGCTGGTGCACACGGGGTACCCCTCGGAGGCTGATGGCTCCGTCATTAGTTATTTACAATGGCTGAGACATGCCTGAGTGCACTGCTGAGCAGAGGCTCTCTAATATGAACTGACTAACTGGGGTATGATTTTCTAGTCAGGGCTGCTGCCTTCTGCATCAGTCCCTCCCATTGCACCGGTGAAATACCCAGGAAAGGCAGCTAAGCTCAGCCTGTCTTGCTGCAGAGGAGATGCCTTCTCCAGGGTGGAGGAGAGCTGTCTTGCAAGGCTTGGTGGCCCTCAGGAGAGTGGTCAGGCAAACAAGCAAGAGAGAGGGGCAAGCCCAGGGTGGGTGTTGAAGGGAACAGGAAAGGGAAAAACAAACTAGGGGAACAGAACCAGGAGGGGAAAAAAGGGCCATTAAAGACAGCGAGACTACATCTGGTCAAAAAGACACAGATTGCCAAAATTCAAGTGTTTGTTGGGAGAGGAACATTTACACGCCTGCACTTCTGCGGTGAGAGGGCATTGTTTGCCAAGAAGATAACTACTGGCTCCACAGTGCTTGAGAACGGCATTGCATTTTTGTGAGTGTTCCCATCCAGGACCTCCGGCTGTAGGGAGCGAAGCACCCCAACATGCTGTTTGGGAGGTGCTTCCCATGGGCATGCCCTCGTGCCCTTTTGTTTTAGAGCCAGGTCAGCTCAAATCACCTTCACTTGTATTCCAGTGTAACCAGCCCACGCTGGTGCCGACTGGTGTTACACCCTGGGGCTGGAGCCTTCATTAATCACTGCGGTGGTGGCCCCTGACAGCAGTGTCACCGGTGCCTCAGAATGCTTAATTTCTAATTGCTCCAAGTCATTATAAATTACTGTGAGGTAGGAATCAATGGTATAGGATCAATATATGCGTCTAACTGCTCTGTAGTTTGTATCGGTGAGGTTCTGCTATATGGTCCAGGGTTTAACCACACTTGCTGTCCTCTGCCACACACTGCTTTATGCCTGATTTATACACCCCTCCGAGTATGCCTGCACATTTCACTGGTGTAGCAACTCAGAAAATGTCTACTTCATTGTGACTACGCAAGTTTATTGTGTGGAGGAACCAGGCTTTAATGCATTGTGCCTCTGTCTGACGGAATGCTTTCCTCTCGCTCGACACTTCAGCACGCTTGGAAATCATAAACAGACTTAGCGGAAAATGTTAAATGCAAGATGGGCTGTTGGTGTGTATGTACTGTGCAGTTATGTAAAACAGCAGCAGAAGGTGCCCCACTCAATATGTGCAGTAAGTAAGGATATGTCAAGCTAAGAAGTAAAAAATACATATATAAAAATTATGGTCCAATCTTCACTTATCAAATGCTATCATGTGGGCACTCAGAGCTATTCCAGGCTGCTGTGGGGTTGGTTTCCAGATGCTCAAGTCACTTCTGTATCTGTATCAAAAGGCTTTTCCATTTCACAGTTAATTCATAGCAATGTGAGCTCTGACAACAGATTGACACGTTTCCTGATGCGAGGGTTCCTGCCTTTATTAGGAACCAGAATTGTGGAAGGCTTTTCTCTTCTATATTCTTTCAAATCAAATAATCTGTCAGTCCAACATATAATAAGAATGTTAGTGAGATATTGGAAAGATAAATCATTTAATACTCTGCAAAATTAATTTACTTTTCTGGAATAAATTAATGTTATTCTTGC
>NW_009628889.1:0-343 GCF_000690535.1 Cariama cristata
GTCCCCCTTCCCCCCCCCCCCCAAGTGCCTCCTGCTGCCCCATGGCCATCCATGTCCCCATCCGTGTCCCCGTGCCGCCCTCCCCTGTACCCCACCACCGGGGCTCGTGGCACCGTCCCTGTCCCCATCCCCACCCACTGGTGCCCCGGCCACCAGTGCCTTCCCCCCATCCTGGGGTCCTGCTCTTTGTACAAACATACGCGGGGTTTTTTTTTTGGGGGGACAAATAAACTCTTTTGTAGCAAGTCTCATTGCTGTCACCCCCGCCCTTGCCCAATCCTGCTGCAGAATTTGGGGGGGGGGTCACCCCCTGGGGGGGGGGACAGGTCACCCATGGGATCCA
>NW_009628889.1:451-709 GCF_000690535.1 Cariama cristata
CGCATCCAAAGTTATAAACCATTCCTTTCTTTATTAAACATAGCTGGCAAGTGATAAATAGTACAAAAGTTTGGATTTGGGTGGTTTTTCAATTTTATTTTAATCTTTTCACTAAAACTTTGCTCAGTCCTGGGCCGCAGTCGCTGCGTCCCCAGCTGGCAGCGCTGCCCCGGCGTGGCTTTGGCCTTAACCCAGATTTCAACCACAATGCAAAAGAGGAGAAAACCCCCAAATTCCAAAACTTTAAATTTGTGCAAA
>NW_009628890.1:0-221 GCF_000690535.1 Cariama cristata
ATGGGGCATCTTTGGGGCTTAAGACGGGTATGGTGGAGTGCAGTGGGCCCAGTGAGGGGGAGTTGGGGGTGCTGGGTCTCCCTGGAGCTGTGGAGGTGTCAGGCAGTCGCAGGGGGAGGATTTTGGGGTGTCAGGGCCTCCCTGGAGCTGGCAGAATGCAAGGGGATCCCACACAGGAGGTTTAAGGGTGGTAGAGTGTTTCTGTAGCTGGGGGGCAGGGG
>NW_009628890.1:351-1208 GCF_000690535.1 Cariama cristata
GGACCCTGACCGACTGCGTGGTAAGGCCCCCCAACCCTCCACCAGGACCCCCACCTCTTCCCTGGTCTCCTCTCTGCCCCAGCACCTCCGTGGGGGGGTGGGTGACAAGTGTCAGCCCTCGGTGACTCACACTGATGGACTTTGAGGTGTAACAGTGTGGGTAACAAGGAGAGTGGCTGCGAGGGCAGGAGCGAGAGGGGGAGGAGCTGAGGGAAAGAAGGCATGTCCCCATAGAGGGGGGCTGCTGCCATCTGGGGGGGCTCCATGCCTTGGCCTGACATGGCTCTGTCCTCCCAGGTGATGAGAGACCCAAACACCAAACGCTCACGAGGCTTCGGCTTCGTCACGTACTCCTCAGTGGAGGAGGTCGACGCTGCCATGAACGCCCGGCCGCACAAAGTGGACGGCAGAGTCGTTGAACCAAAGAGAGCCGTGTCCAGAGAGGTAGGGAGGATCCATGACCATCCTCAGGAGCTCGGGGAGGGGGCTCAGACCCCGCTGGATGGGGCTGGCAGAACCCAGGGCTGGTTTAAGGGATGACGGGGAGGCTCCCCTGACCTCAAACCCACACCACCGTATTCCTGCAGGACTCCCAGCGGCCCGGGGCCCACCTCACAGTCAAGAAGATCTTTGTGGGTGGCATCAAGGAGGACACGGAGGAGCATCACTTGAGAGACTATTTTGGCCAATATGGCAAAATCGAAGTCATTGAGATCATGACGGACCGCGGCAGCGGCAAGAAGAGGGGCTTCGCCTTCGTCACCTTCGATGACCACGATTCCGTCGACAAGATAGTCAGTAAGTCTGGCGTGCACTGAAAGGGAGGGGGGCACCCAGCTTTATGCCCCCTTCCCCTA
>NW_009628891.1:0-310 GCF_000690535.1 Cariama cristata
GGGGGGGGGGGGGGAACCACTGCAAACCCCCTTTTTGAGAGAAATCCCCCGAAGATGGGCAGGCACCAACGGCACTGATGAAGGGAAATGGCTCCATCAGGCAGCTGCCTGGCTGCGGGCAGGAGAAGCACGATTGCTGCCTGAGCCCCTCCTTGCTCTTTCTTCCCGTCCCCCCTTGACCCTCTCCAAACCAGCACCCGAGGGAGCGGAGATGCTGGCGGCAGAGCCTTGGCTCCCGCAGCCTTCCTCCTTCCCTCCTCCTCCTCGCCAAGCTTGCCTGGGTGGAGAAGGGTTCAGGGGACCCCGCAGC
>NW_009628892.1:0-31952 GCF_000690535.1 Cariama cristata
AAATTTATATAAAATTATAATATACACGTCAGATAAATGAGTTCTGCTGTGTTGTGTAGGATGCCTTTGAGCAGATATGGGTTTCAGAGTCTACTTGGCATTGCTTAACAGATATTTTGTGCTGAACAGCTTGAACTCCCTGTTTGTAATAGCACCATGGCTGGGGGTTGCCACAGATGAGGTGCCACAGTCTACTGGTTGAAATGACCATCAACCTGTCTGTCTCATTGCAAAGGAAACCAGGGAGTCCTAAAACCAGCTTGAGTGGGATTGGAGACTTGAAACAGCATTATGAGTCAGTTGGGGAAACTGAGTCATGGGGTTCATGGGTCTTTGAGAAGGCAGGAGGACCAAGGATTGAGAAGGCTAGGGGTCAAGGGGCTGGCTTCTTTCTTTGGAGAGGTGTAGGAAAGCTTTAGGAGGCTAGGAAGGTTACAGCTTTCCACCATATTTTAGTACTTGGATTGCAGGGTTAGGAGAAAGAGACTGAGTTCCCACATTGGCAGTGCTGCCAGCACTCCTCAGGCTTGTCTGGCATCATCTCAAACTTTTCTTAATCTGTCTCTTTCACACACATCTCCCCAGTGCACCTTTGCTTGGTCTTGCTATTCTGGTGCCTGTCTCTTCTGCCTGCCCCCTCATCTCCCTCCATCCCTAGTGTCCCTTGGTCTGGGCCTGCAGAGCATCTCTGGAGTAGCTGTGAGGGAGCAGAGAAAAATAAAAGGAGGAGACATTTTTAGGAGACATTTTTTCTTTGCCTGTCCTTGAGATGCTACTCAGGTCACTTTGTCTCCTCCGCCTCTGGTACCCTGGTTATCTTTGGGTCTTGGTTGCTATGACAACTGGTTGCGGCTGTATCCTATTCATTGACATCACATACTGTCAAAATTTGATCGCCACAGCAACACAGTGCCCTTTCTAAACATAGCTCCTCTGTTTATACCAGCACCAGGCATAACAGGGAGGGGCTGAGCAGGGGCAGAGTGGGGGTGACATGAGAAGAAATAACCTCTATCTGCTTATTTTTTGGAAAAGAAATGGCAGAGACCACAGCCAATGAGTCACCAAAGAGACTTGCTCAGGGCACCATCTTTCAAGGCTGGAGGTGTCCTCCGTGCTGTGGTTCATGGCAATGACTGATGCAAGTCTCAGCAGACCTTTTCAGAAGGGACTTAACATGCGTGTAAGTCTCTTTCATCCTCAGTGAGACTTTGCTTCCTAGGCTCAGGTGTCCTTTGGTTCAGGAGCTGAGCACTCTGTTTCACTGCATTTCACTGATCAATGGCTCCGATGAACTGGGCCATTTTAGAAAGCTGGATTTATGCTCCTAGGTCACGTTAGCACCTGGGAAAATGCCAGTCCTGGCCACAAGTCAGACATCTGGCCTTACTGCTCTGGGGAAGCAGTCCCTGATTTACATCTTGTGGATTTTGCCTGGCTTCTGGAAGCTAGAGAGGCTCTGTTGGGGTGAGGAGGTCTTTGCCCTTAAGTTCTGTTGAGACAGCCTGACCTAACAGATTAGGAGGGACAGATTGTTTTGAACCTTTCTATTGCTCTTTGGTCATCACAGTCCTCCCTACCCATCTTCCTCCAGCTTCTCAGGCTGCTTTGATCCTTCTACCTTGTTTTCCCTGAGTCCCCATTTTCCCCTCCAAGTCAGACTGCCTGACTCTGATCCTTACGGTCAGCATGTGTCCTCCACAGTATCGTCTCACTCCAGTCGCTCCACACGCCTTTGTAGGTGCTCGAGGCACTTGGCCTTGCACGGACCGCTGCCTCATATTTCAAGTTGGGTGAGAGGCTCTGAAACACCATCCACATCTGGTCCTGCAGAATGGTGAAGTTCCTGGCCTCCTGGGAGTAGGGCAAAATTAGAGCATCATCAACACCCTGGCTTACAGCCTCACGTACCCATCTCTTCCAAGGCCCTCACAGAGGACCTGTCTCAGATCACTACACTTTGTGCACCGCTTGTTCACCCTGGAGGAAAATTCTTCTTCTCTTTGCTTTTTTCATCCCTTTCGGGTCTGTCCCTGAGCTGTCTGGATTTCTTTGTGACAGCACTAAGTAAAATAGGATCCCCATCTGCCTCCATGTCATCACCAAACACTGGCATAGGTGACACAGATAAAAGGGGAAGGGGGTGTCATCCACTCAAGCTTCATCAAAACTGGTTTCATCCTGAGGGGAAGCCTAGGAGCAAGACCTAGGTGATGTAAAGAAGACCAGACAGGTCCCAGTACCCCACCCCTGTACTCACCTCCCAGGACTGACTCGTGGTTCGGTACCGCACTTGGTATTCCCTTTCCCCATCCAAATAGTGAGATGAAATATTCAGGCTCCATGTAAAATTGTAGGTGTTTTCAGTTTTGCTAACCAGCTGGAGATTTCCCGGAGGCCTCAGCTTTACTGGAAAGAGAGAAGGAACAGGGCTGATACCTCAACACTCTCTGTCCATAACAGGACTCCATCACAAACCCCACTGCAGCAGGGCTGGTGTCTTGGCTGTGCTCGCAGACTCCAGCCAGCCACGGCCACGTGAGACGGTTAGTGAGTCCCCCCTCTGTGATCATCCTTCTTCCCCACTGTCACTGATGGCAAAAAGCCTGTTGTCTCTGGACTGCCTTAAAGGCAGCTCCTCCTGTGAGCCTGTGAGTGTGGCTCCTGCAGTCAGTGCAATCAATCCCACATGGCCGTGCATCCTATCTTGTAGGGGTGACCCACAAGGCAATTGCACGGACAGGAATGGAGCGTGGCTGGGGAGACAGCTGCTTCCCAGCTACTCTTTCAGAGAGCTACAGTCACAGGGGATGGAGTTACACAGACTGTCTAGGCTCATCCTTCCCAATCTCTGACTCCAGCCATACCTTGGTATGCCTCACTTTGCAGCAGCTCTATTGGATCTCTCCTTGAGCCAGGTAAACTCACACATCCAGCAAAAAAAAAAAATGACCCAAGTGGATGTTTTTCTGCTGGATTAGTGATTTGAATCGTTTCAGCAAAGACTGATGCATGCCAAAGCTGGCTTAAAGGAGCGTGGAAGCACACGTCTGGTAGGAGGGGCAGGGGAAAAGCAGCAAGACCTTCCCTCCTTCTTGCAGCATGCATTTTTCTGGAGGTCAGCTGAGCTGTCATTGCCTGTTTGAAGGCAGAACTCCTAGTGCAAAGCACTCTCATTTAACAGCGTCCCAGATACGGGACAGGACAGGAGGGGGCTGGCATGACACTGCATGTTAGAGGTGCAAGTGGCACGAGTCAACACGGTTCACCTGTGCTAGTTGTAGCAGGGGACAAGGAAAAGACACAAAATCAGCTATAGTTGTGGCATAGGGGTGGATGGGGAGGAGAAATTAGCTATCGTTTCATGGGGAAGATTCAGAGACTGCAAGACAGATGAGTACTCACTATTTGCAAGTGGGCTGAAGTCTCGTATTTGCACAGGTATAGATGTATTCTCTCCAATCTGGCAACGGACAGACAGGTTAAGACGGTCTGCGGTGGTGAAGCATTGAGCCTGCAAGGAAAATTTACCATTAGTGACACTGAAGCCTCATCGATAAACATTCATATTTCTAAGCATTGCCTATGTATAAGGGGTTTAGGAATGCTTGACAATAAATATGGAAAGGCTGAAAGGCATAAGCCTCAGTGGTGAATGAGAAACCAAAGATTTATACTTCATGTGGTTGGATTTTTTTTGTTCACTGGCAGAAGGTCACAAAATATTGTGATACGCTAGTTTTCTAGGATTGCTGTATGTGCTGACTAAGCAGGAAAAAAGTTACTTTCTATGAGTGACATTTATTGAGAAAAGATATTTTTACTGAAACATTTTGTGTTCATTGGTAAGATTGAGACGACATTAGTATTAAATATTACTCCTGAAATGCAATGACACTAAAGGGCCACATAGATCATGTAGTATTAAATAAGCAATAGGGCAATTAGCTTGATTAGAAAGAAAAGATTTCGGAACTGTTTACCAACCCTGCAATTTGTCTTTGCACATGATGTGCAAATGTAAGGAAGCTTGTCTGTCATTAGAACTGGTTGTAACTTTGTCAATAAGGAGAATTAGTTGGTATTTGAGTGGGTTTTTTTCCGGAAAACACAAGGACTACAGTAACCGTGGATATGATTGAAGGTAGTACATAATGAGTCTAAAAAAAAGACTGATTTAAATAAAGAATAATAGCTAGAAGATTGGCATCAATATTAGCTCCAGTGATGTGTAGCTTTTGCATCTTGCATTTGACACACCTAACCAGACTTCCCAGTAGTTAATGATCTGGAAAATGGTACTGACCTCTTCAAGGAAAATGAAGTCAAGAGGTGACTTCAGAGCTGGTGGTGATGTCCATCCCTCCTCAGGGGAAGGGATTAGGGCCAAACCCAGGTAACTGAGACATGGGACACTGCATGTGATCTGTCTGTCCTGCACCTCTTCTGCATGTATCAGGACAGCATGGCCCAGCTCACAATGAAGCCAGTCCCTCCTGGAGGGGAACCCACAGCGGCAACGTGTATAAAGAGCACACAACATCAAGCCTGACTCCAGAACTAGAGTCAGGGATTAGGTTTGGGCTTTTTGTATTGCTCCCGGGTGTCACACTGTTTATACACCTCAAATCCACATACAAATCCTTTCCACCCTGTCATTAGCCAGGACATCCCAGATGAATTACTCACATTACTGTTTTTGCTGAAGGTCTTGATGCATCTTCTCAGTCCGGTCGTGTGTTCTGCCTTGGGTAATTCACAGTGCTCAGGTAAGGGAGATAACCTGGATTTTAAGGAGAACTCCAGTGACCAGGTGAGGCTGTTTTGTATTCAGTCAAGCTGTATGTAACACTAAAGGCCTTTCAAAGCATTTTGCATCCTACCATATTTGCTGAACAGGTTACAGCAAGGATGTAATCCCACTTTCTCTCCCTGCTGCATCCCTCAGACAAATTTTATGTGCTGGCACATGGAGAGTCAATGCATCCCAGTTATTTCAAGCCAAAGATAACAGTAGGTTTCCAGTTTCCAAGTCTTCAGAAAACCCTCTTGCTGCTTTCTCTGCTAGCTGTTGATATCAGAGGGCATGCAGAGCCCAAATATATCTGCTGCCCACAACTGCACCAACGTGGCCCTGGAAGACAGGTGCCTGTTTCAGCCCCTCTAGGGTTTACACGTCTCCTTCAAGCCACTGACTGTCCTGTAGGATCTCAGATACCGAGCGAGATGTATCTTCTGCACCAGGTCACATCTCAGTCAGCCAGGACTGTATGTCACACTTGGCAGCGCTGGGCCATGACCTCTCTTCTGCTCTGACAAGTGTGGTTGGACAGCCTAAGCTGAGCTATGGCACACGGGGTGACAAGGTGGGAAAGCATCTATGGCGTTGCAGCTGATGAGCTATCAGACTGAGCTGCGTGCTCCAGCTGCAAGGTCAGATCAAGCCTGGGACTTGCTGCTGGTGGGGAGAGGTGGTGTCCTAGAGCCCTGGTCAAGCAACGGCACAGTTCTAAATCCAGCCCAAATTCCAGCCCCAGTCTCTTGTGATTCACACCCACGGAACAACATAAATGTTTTGGCTTTCTAGGTCCATGCACCAGTCGCCAGAATGTATTTGCCCATCTCACCCCATTGGAGGTGTCTCTGATGGTCACAAGCAACCCACTCATTGCCAGAATCATTCTGAGCCTCTCCTTATGACAGGCACCCAGGGAAGCCCTAGGGAAGGCTGGTAAGTCTCTTGGCTGGAGATGTCATACATGGAGACCACAGAGACTCAGCCAGCCCCCACTGTGGTACTGGCCACACACCTACCCCTCTGCTGGGAGACGTGTGGGAGAGGAAAACATCATGAACTGAGAGAGATGAAAGGGCCAGGGGAGATAAGGGGAACAATATTTTCCTTCATTTATTGTTATTCAGGGTGCAACATCCCAGCTCATCCCGGCCATGGGCAAATGGCCTCTGTGTAACTTTAATTCCACCCTCCTCTGTCCCCACCTCTATACAGCGTCCTTTTCTATTGAAAATGCCTTTCAGTCCAGAGGGTGGCTACCCAGGAAGAGGGATTTTTTGGAAAATGAAGCATAGACAGAGGTATGGAGCTGGATGACGGGCTGTGCTAGACAGTTTGGGCCCATCAGATGACAAACATTAAGCAGTGGCCAGCATCTCAGCCCACATGGGGTTAGAGACAGAGTTCAAGACAAAGCCCCTCGGCTCTCTGACTCCACTATACCTGGCCTGGGGACAAGGAGCCTACGTTTTTGTTAAGTGGTAAACTTTCCTGGACACTTTTCATTCAAAGTATTGGTTTTCCTCAGCCTCTTCAGTCACCCACCTGTCACAAAATGGTAACTTCGATAAAATCTCCAGTTGGCACGGTGCTTCAACCAGGTCCCTGCCTGGGTTCCAGCTGCAGAAGAGAGCTGCCCGTGAGTCATACCAACAAGTTAGGCTGGAGGTGCCTGCCAGCAGAGAAGAGACAGACAGCAACGTGCCTGAATTAGCGATTTTTGGCATTAACCATCACACTGGACAATCTACGCCATCCCAAACTACAGACTGACTCCTCTGCTGGGTAACTGTCTCCAAGTAAGAACGGCAGAGCCACTTACTTCTCTATGTCCTTGGAGGTTGATGTGCTCATAAAAGACCTGTAACTATTGCAACCTTCTCTGGC
Organism: Cariama cristata; assembly: GCF_000690535.1. NCBI lineage: Eukaryota > Metazoa > Chordata > Aves > Cariamiformes > Cariamidae > Cariama > Cariama cristata. Next base: position 6,683 of record NW_009628892.1, read on the forward strand.
TGTATGTTACAACACGAGCATTGCACAGCAACACACCGTGGCCACACACACTCCTCCAGCTGACCCCCCTCCCTGCTCACCCAGCTGGCACAAGTGAAGGGAATCACTTCTTACCTTGCGCCAAGTCCGATGCCCCTGAGAGAGGCTTGAGACTGAAGAGCCAGAGATGACACAGAAGCAGCAAAGAGGGCTTCATCTGTACCGGTGACACACTGAAAGAGAGAAGACACCCCCCCAACATAGCTCATCAATGCAAATTAGGAAGATGTCATCTCATGGGAGGCATCCACTGTCCTAGGGCAGGGCTCAAAGCCAGTGCCGGTCTTCCAGGCTCAGAAACTCATACCCCTTCCACTCTGGAGTCTGTACTTTTTCCTCAGCATCTCATTGTTTTCCTGCCTTGGGTGCTTTGCTCAGCACTGAAACCGTTTGCAGTGCAGCACAGATAGGCTGTTTGCAGGAGTGATGCCTTCTGGAAATGTGTGTGTGAGTGCACAGCAGTCCACGTGTGTTGTTTCAGGCTGCTTGCTGACTCAGGTAGAGAATGCTGCCTTGGTTGCGCACGCCTTGTGCTTTGAAGAGCTTCTTTTTTTGGTAAGCCTTAGGGCTGAAATAACTAGGTGCTTGCTGAGTAAGAGGGGTCTCTGGCTGCAACTGACAAAAATTAGTTGCAGAGCTTGTGGCTTAGGAGGTAGATTTTGAATGGTTTGTTTGAGACAGGAGGGGGGAAATCAGGGAGAAGGAGTTTACCAGGTTCTGGAAAGTCAAGGCTTTACCATATCACAAAATATTATATAGTCACGCACAAACCATGCACCATCCTTGCCAAGTAGACCTTGCGCTGCCTTGGAAAGAGCCGTGCTTCTAGATGTAGCAGAAAATTTGGGCTTTGTAATTAGGAAACCTCATTAGCACCCCTCATCCACTCGTGGCACCCAGGGAGATTCCTTGTCTTACAAAGCCTGTACAGCCACACTCCATATTAGACAGACTGGGGTTACGGGCTTCTTACCCAAGCCTCCCCCTCTTCCCATCCACCTGGACACCCGTACCTTGAGGTCTGCCTCAGGAGAAGGGACCACCCTTACCTCTCAGCAAGCCTGGAGCCCAAGCAGAGCTGAGCAAAACAAGACAGAGTCCTGCTGGGACTGACTGGGGAGCAGGAAGAGAGGGTTTATAAAGGGCTGGCATGAGGCATAATATCGATTCCCGTTGTGATAAAAGATTAGGTTCAGAGGAAGAAAAACATGATGACAACACATTAACAGACAAAGAGGGGGGAGAGAGAGAGAGAGAGAAAGCAGGCGGCATGGTTGTGAGATGTGGGGTATGATTTGAGAGGATTGTGGAGAGACAGAGAGATAAATACATGCTCAGCCCTCCCCAACGGCGAGATTCAGTTTGTCAGACCGAAACTCCTTCCAAGACGCTTTTCAGATCAGCCACCCCCGTGGGGCGAGAGCTGGCATCATCCCCTTTACCTTCCAGCTCCAGGTACCGAGTGGTCCAGACGAAGGGAGTCCCTGGGGACCAGGTCGTGGGGTTGGATGGAAGCAGGTGCTGCACATCAAACAGTGAAGGGAACGGGGATAGGGGAAAGGGAGAGAGGGATGGAGGCGGATATCGTAGCTCAGTGCACGTCCAGGTGTCAGCCAGTGCTGCTGGCACAAGAGGAGAGATGCCTCCAGCCCGGCAGTTCTGCTGCGGAGCCGTTCCTCTTGTACGTGCACCGTCTCTGTCTGTCTTCTCTCTCACCTTTGCACAGGAAGCTGCCGCTTGCTTGCCTTTTCACATTGAGACGAGGCCCCGAAGTATCGAAAAGGCTAGCAAGGCCAAGAATAAAAAGCCCCAAACCACGTCCTACTTCCTGCTGGTAAAGCAATAGGTGCAGAAACAAGGGTGGAGGGATCAGGTGTTAGCTTGCAGTGCTCAGATATACTGGGACCAGTTTGTAACTATTGCTGGGAAGCAAAATAGAGAGAGAGAGAAGGACCTGTCCTCTTCGGACACTGGCAAGAGACCCATAGCTTCCTTTTTCAGACACCCAAACAGATCACTCATATCACTCTCAAGGTCTGCACACATGCACAGATCACTTGGAAACCGTGAATACGAGTCAATCTGCAGTAGAAATACCATGGACCACTTTGTGAAAAATAACTCGAGTCATTGACCTAAGCAACACCAGAATGAAACCAGCCTCCACATCAGTGCCCTAGTTTCAGAGGATCCATCCTGGGTCATAGCGGGAGTGGAACGAGGGCAGTGCTGAGTGTCAGCAAGCTTGAGGCACAACCCTCACGCTTGCAGATGGTGTCACACCACAGGAACATGCATCCCGCGGCCTCCCTACCCAGCTGAGCACCCCACTCGCTCCACGGAAAGAAGAATCATTGCCTCTAACCTGAGCCTTGCAGCTACTCCAGACAGGCCACACCACCCTGCAATAGCTGCAGTGCCTGTTTGGCACAGCTCGTCCATTCAACAGGCCAGACAGGGATGCAAAAAGTGTGTCCACCTTCTTCCAACACTTAATGTGCCCTCATTTTCACAGAGGGATAACCCCTCATAGACCCTGTGGGGCACGTTTAGTTTTAGAAGATCCTTCTGTCACAGGTAGACATCTTCCCCAGCACACTTTGCCTTCACATCCCAAGGCAAGACAGATGCACAAACACAAATCCACAGCCCAGTTGACCAGTTCACCGGACATGCACATGCATATGTGTCCCTGCACACCTCTCTCTTTCCATACACAAATACAATTCTCTGAAGTGCAGCACATCATGTTTCCTGTCTGGTCTGGGGCTGCACCAAGATGGTCACTGGTGTAGGACCAGACGATGAGAATCTCCTTTTATACACACAGGGGTCACCACGCTCCGTGCTCCTCACCTTTCTCTCCTAGAGCAGCTCAAGGCCCAAGCGCAGGTCTGGCAAGCAGGTTTTGCTGACCAAAAGTTGCCAGAGGCTAATCTCAACTCTCCAGGCAGTTCCTTTATAGGGACTCTATAAACTTGGAGGATGGGGCCTCCTTTAACAACAAAGGGTTCTTGTTTCAGGTAGTGGAAAAAGGGTGTGGGAGGAGGACGAGTTTTTAGTCACAGGCAGCCCAGCCCCAGAGACTGGATCTCAGAAGATATTAGACCGCAAAAAGAAATAGTATTGGAACAAAACAGTGATTTGAAGACACAGGCGGAGCCATTTTGAAGGAAGTTGCAATAGTGGATCCTCATGGCCATTTCTAGGAGAGCATTGCAGTTAACCAGCATCAAGCCCTCACTTAGCCAGGGGCCTGGAGTGCAACACCTCTTTCCTCACCATGCACGACATGGACCAGGAGTCTAAGAGGTGCCATTTGGATGCTCTTGCTAGTCATCTGAAGACTCCTGTATGGCCACCCTTTGTGAGGGCAACAGGGGAATCTGATCAGCCAGCCTCTATTGAAGAAGAGCCGGGGAGAGGTTGGGCTGTGTGTTCTCCTGCTCTGGTAATCACTGACAGTGGTCGTTGCACCTTGGAGGCTCCCACCAGGATGGAGCTGTAATGGCATGTATCCTCAGGGCACAGCCCACCTTTCCCAGGAACTCTTAAAATGAATGCAGCTTACTCTGGCACAGAAGTCCTCGGCTGAAGCAACGAAGTGCTCTGTGAGTAACTTCTTGGTAACCCCAGTGCTGCAGCTGCAATGGATTATTCATGTTAACCATCATTTTTCCCATTTGTCCTTCAGATTGAGAAGTCTGCACCTTCCTTCAGACCAGAGATCGCTTTGGGAAAGCAAGTGCACAAAGCAGCTGCTTTTTATTGTTCAGCTTATCAAGGAAAAAAAACCACACACTGATTCCCTTTTTTTTTAAAAAATTTTTTTCTTTTTTCCTTTTTTTTTTTTTTCATATGTAAGAATCAGATGAGGTTTGTTGTGCACTGTGGTACCTGAAATAGTGGAAGAGGAACACTTAACATGTAGTTAGTCCTTAGAGAAGATGAGCAGCTGCTACAGTTAAAACCAGGGATTTATCTGGTCAGCCGATTTACTGGAGACGTTTTTTGCTAGATCTGGGTCTCTACAATAGATTCTCAGGCAGATTTTTTGATATCTAGTAAGGACTGATATCACATCGAAGACTTTCCCAATAAGGGTCCTAATGGAGAGCCAGCTCTCCTCTATCCATCCCCCTTTGCTTAACAGTGGTAAGGGATATACCTCTTTGTCAAGTGTGACTGGAATTAATTGACTTTTCCAAAATTATGGAGGCAGGGGGAATGGTCCGACCGATCGGCTAACAGACAGCCAAACACTGATGCGTGGAGACACAGACTGCCTCGGCATGTTTAATTTCCATTGGAAACACAGTTTAAAATGTTGTAAAGCAACAACTGTGTGGCATAAGTAAGAAAGGGTTTACTACACAGGCGTGATACCATGATTGTGTCCAGACCCCGTCTGATACGGATAAATACGCTTGCTGTCAACACAGTTTTCAGACCTGATTGCGCAGGATGTCGTGCTACTGAGAATTTGGCACTTTTTATCTCTTTTACACTGACATTGTTAGGAATGGTGCCATTTGTAATGTGAGAAGCCAAATAAAAACCACATTGTCAGCGACACATGTGAGGTGTTCTTGTGATTACCTTCCTGTCCCCATAATGGTGACTGAGACGGGTGAACTCACTAGTCAGTGTTGTTGTTCAGCGTTAAAGCAGCAGGTTAAAGTGTGGTGTTGGAGGTTTGGTTAAAGGCGTTGTTTGGGCCAGATTGGTATTTCAGGGGCAATGTAAGTTTTAAAAATCCTCAAGGCTGGAGCAGGTGTTTACACACAGGCTCATCTTTTTTCCCCTCTCTCTGCTTTCATTAGAGAAGAGCAGTGCTGCTGAAACTTCTCATTTTCAGTTGCGTGTCCACTGAGAGTCTCCGCAGAATGGCAGAGGTGAACTGGAGAACAGAGAGAGTGAAGAAGTATGAAGTGCAAAAGTATTGCATAGTGTCAAATTATCCCACAGTTCATCAACTTATTAGCTGTCATTAGGCTAGGCATATCCCTTCCCTTTGCTGGCTCTCAGCTGGGACTGGAGTCCCAGGCTAACTGGAATGCCTTGCCCGTGGTTTACAAACTACTCAGCTCACCAGGGAGGAGCTCAGTGGAGGGCTTGGTAGATCCATCTCGGTGTCCTGTCCCCATGGAGCCCTGGAGTGGGTCAGTGGGAACGGTGCAGAGACAGCAGGAGGTGAGGGGATGAGGGCAGAGATGCCCTGATGGCCACCAAAGTTCGCTTCCTGACAGGATACATTGTGAAGATCTCTAGACGCTCTGTAGGTTATTTCTGGTACTTTCCAAATAATGTTGTTTTAACTATAACCTTTACATTGAATTTCCTGCCATTCGTATAGGTGCGCTTCTCAAAACTACGACGTTGTTCTATATCTGCTGTTATTTTCCTCTTAAATTGTGGTTCTACTCCGAAAAAAGTCTGTAAAAATGGCCCCATAGGGAACTGCTGTTTAATGTATCAGTGAGCTCTTTACTGAATTTGTTCCTATTACCAGTCTAAAAGAAGGTTTGCTTCGTATGAAAATGGCAACCTTGGGCTGATGTTAAAAAGTTTTTTCTTCCTCCTGCTCCATCATCCCTAAGGATATTGCTGCTATAGGCTAAATGCTGAGCTCAGGTTAATCGTCATCACCGTGTTTAAGTGGAGAGGCATTTAAGCAATGGAGTTTAAGTTCTGGGATCAGGTACCACGATGGAGTAACCATGCCAGGCAGCAAGTGTTAAGCCCACCTACACAGCAGATGATATTCCTGCATTTCTTCCCTTCCAAATTCTGTCCCACAGAGAGTGTCCTGGTAGATCTGCCTGATAAAAGCAGAAGACATCAAATATACAGATGAACGCACAAAATGTTCAGAAGTAGGGATTCCCTAGCCCTGCAGGACATGGAAGAACATGGATAAAAGTGGTAGGAAGTTGAGGCATTTGCAGTCACTCTCACCTGCGGCAAGTCTGGGGTCAGAGGTGGGAGGGGATGGAGGAGGTGTTCACTTTCACTCCCTGACAGTGATAGTCACAGGCCCAGAGAAGTGGGGAAACAAGGGTGGGAGGGGAAGCATGCTACTTTCGAGCAGTTTCACTTTTAGCCTGCCTGGCTGTGAACACACAGCTATGACCTCATGAACATGAGCACGGGACAGTCACGAGATGCCCCCACTCAGGACCCGAGCCCTGGCTCCTCATTGTGTTTGAGTTGAACTAGACAGTGTCAGGACTTGGTCTGAAGGGCTGGAGCCCATGAAGAAGAATCAAGGCTTAAGAGATCTCCTGGGCGTGGATGCCTGCCTCCCTGATGGGTGCTTGTGGTGACACAAGAGCTGCTCAGATCCAGAGTCCCTCCTTGGAAACACCCAGGGAAGACATGGGCTGTCACCCTGGGCCTGGCTCTCTGCGTCTCTCAGTACCCTTGGGCTCACCAACACGAAGGAAGGTCAGTACCTATACCCTTCTCTGAGCCTGTGGACACAGTGTGTGAGGCACAGCAGGCATCTGAGCCACAGAAGTGTGGCAAGTGATCTCCGTCAGCTGAATCATGGCATCTATATATGCAGATGCTCTTCGCCTGGCACACCTGCGATGGAAAACTCATTAGTGTGAAGTGGAAGGAAGGTGGTGTACCCATGGGACTACCGACGTATTTGTACAGCTCTCACATCCTCTCTGCATCTCAGTTTCCACAGCAGAGAAAGGGACATAAAGGACATCTTCCCATCTTCTTCAAGAACTGAGATTCACAGACCAGGCACCAGATCCTGCATCGCATGCAGGTGTCTGCTGCCCAGGTCTGTAGGGACTTTATTGACCTCTAGTATTAAATCGTGCCTATGCAAGTCCCTGAGGGTTCCCCTGCCATTGAATGCTGAAGATGCATGGCCCGAGTGCCTACTGAACTTGCTCACAGACCTTGTATTGAAGGTACATGATGTACAGGAGGGCAGCATTGGATTCAGAGACCAGCCTTACACCAAATCCATGCCCAAGCAAGACAATGAGCTGAATGCCAGCTGATTTGCTATTCAGCACCAGCGACTGCTCTTGTCCTTGAGGGAAATTATTACTTTCTTACCTGGGCAGTCTTGGAAAGATAAAGCCCTGCTCTGTTTTGCAGGCTGTCAATGTGTTACATCTTTCTCTATTTAAAGTTAGAGGGGCTTGTGTGCAAATACTTGACAAGCTTAATATGAAGCAATGATGCCTTCCAGACTTAATAAATTGAGAAGAATTCAGAGATTTATTGTACATTCAAAATTGCTTGAAGGCAAGACATGATACTGCTAGGACATTCTTGAGAATATACCCTTAGGTACTTTGATTAGCAAGGCTTGCTCCCAATTTAATCATATTTCCCTTCCTTCTCTAGAGGAAAAAAATCGTTACAACAACCACCCCATTCTGCTCAGAGCTCTCCTTGCTCCTTCTCCATTTTCTTCATCTCTGTGCCTGCGCAGTTTCTAGAAAGGCAGTTAATTAGATCGTTGAGTTTGTTTTAAAATATGCTTGATGATGTCATGTTTATCCAAAGGCCAACTCCCTGCTCCCCCTTAAGCCCTTCCGGGGGTTACTGGTTTGTGACTATGGCAATTATTAGCTTTCATGTCATTAAAATGCCTGAACAGAAATGACTTATTTGGAGGCAGCTGCCTGTCTCCCCACAGCTCGGTGATCAGGAATTGTGCTCCTGTCTCTCCTCTGGGCTCAGTCAGGACAGCCTTTTTTTCCCTTGCTCTGTGATTTCCCAGGTTTGGGCCCCCCTCCTTCCATTTGCCCCTCTAACATCACTGCTCATGAGCACTTTACTTTTCTTCCCCTCCTTGGGAAGCAGAAGATATGATGAGAAAGGACAGTGTGGCTGGATGGAGGGAATGGAAGAGAAGGGTGAAGTCCAGGTCCACAACCCAAGGACTTGAGGCCGCTTCACTCCCCCCAGTGATGTACTGCCGTGTGAAACAGGTCAGCCCAAAGGGCTCCTCATCCCTCTTGAGAGCCCATCTCTGTCAGGGTTTCAGCTGTGGGCTTGGTCCTCTGAGCAGTTTTCCTTCTAGGGACCCTTCCTCTGAGGTGAACTGCCTGTGGCAGAGCAGCTTGGTGAAGCTTTTAGGTATGGATGCACACAACTGAAGAGCCTGTTTTCTGGCTACAGGGGCTGGAGTAGGAAAGGCTGCTAGTTACTGGAGACTAATAACCAGATGCTGGTGAACACTGCAAGACCACCACTTGGAGAAAAAACAAGTAGTGTGGAAATGACTGTTTTCCCCACTATGGTCTCTGAGGAGCCTGAAGGTGCTCCTTGAGAGATGCGACACAGAGCCCTTTACATGTGATGCATTTCAGGTTCATTGCTATAACACAAAGCCCAAGTCACGTCTCACCACATCTGCCCCATTGACTGTGCCTGTATTTGGGGAACAGGAGGTGGAGGTCTCGGGGGAAATGGGACTTGGTTCCTTCTGAGAAAGACAAGACCAGGGTGTCATTTCCCTCCTCTTCTGTTCCTGGGAGTGGCATGCACGGACAGGAGGGGAATGCTCTTCTGAATATCACCATTCCCTGTTGCTCCAGTTCCTCCCACGTAAGAAGCAGGAAAGGGCACAGAGCATTGAAGCAGTTCATAATTTCATCCTCCTCTCTGCAGCTCAAAAGAGCAATTGCAGTCCTTGCAGCCAGCATGGGGCTAGGAGGGTTGTTTTAGGCAGGGCGCCATGCCCCGCAGTTGGGAGCAGGCTGTGGAGAAGGTCGGCGGGGGGCATGCCCTCTGCCTGCACCTGTGCACACATTCGCACACACAAACACACACGTGCGCACGTACACACAGATGCAGACGAGTGGGGAAACACGGAGGGGATCAAGCACTTGGCTCTGCTCGAATGCTTACCGTGGAAAAAGGCCAAGGACAACGTGTGTCCACAGGCACCAGGGTCCCTTCCCTGAGCCATGGTCTGCCTAGGTGAGACCTTAATTCTAAGGGAAAACTTGCACTGTTGCTTTTATGTTTCAAGGATGAGGGTGTCAGTACATTTCTCCAGTGATGACCTTTCCTGCGCCCCAAGAGAAAGGATCCCCCCTTTCCTCCTACTCTCCCCACCCCCTCTGCAGGCAGCAGGTTCCTTCATCAGAGACGCTCAGTGTCCAGAGGTAAGGTGGGGGTTGAAAAAGACTGCTCGGGTTTTTTTTTTGCCCTTTGGTCTTGGAAATGATGCTGGCAGCCTCGTGCAGTATCTCTCCCTCCTTCTCCCCCTCCCCTGCCTCAGCCCCCGTTAAGGGGGCAGGAAGAGCGTGGGTGGTGGAAGGAGTTGTGGTCCCCAGATGTGTGAATTCTTGCTGAGTAGAAATAGTATACCACGGACAAACAGCAGAGCAGCTCAGCTGAGAGCCATCGCTTTGGGCTTGCGTCACTGACCTTTTCCTCTTGCCCTTCTCAGTCCGCACCTGACCCTCCCACCGCTTCCCCTGCACTTTGCACTCAGAGAGCTCTCTGCACGGTGCTTCGAAAGGGTGAGGAGGGCTGGCACAGGAATGTAAAGGAGAGGGGGAGCGGTAAAAAAAAAACAGCCCTGCAGCAAAGAGAAGGCAATGCGTTGATCCTCTCTCCATTTCCCCAGAGCTCAGGTTGCCACCTTGCAGGACATGAGTCACAGGCTGAGCCAAAACACTGCCTGGTCTAGACCTTGCAAACGAAGGCATAGCCGTTCTGCCTCCAAGGCTGGCAGGGCTGGGGAGGAGGGAGGAGAAGCAAGCCTCTCCTAGGGTCAGGGGAGTGCTTCAGACTCTGGCATATTATCAACAAATGGAATTTCAAAAAATTATTTCAAAGCCTTGCGGGACCAAGCTTGAAACGTGGTACAACTGTCAAAGCCTGCTTAAGTCTTCTAAAGAGTCAAACAATACTACCAGCATACCACAAGGAGAGAAGCGGGAGTCGGGGCTTGGGAAGCATTTTGGGCTGTGTGTGGAATGGTAATTCTGTGGGCCCTTGGCCCAAAATATCTGCTGAATTGCTGCCTGTGGCTGCAGGGGACAGGGCTTGGTCATCTGGGAAGTCCTTTCTAGTGGTCTGCCCCATTCCACTACTTCAGGGGAAGAATCGAGGACACGTGGAAAAGAAGAGGAAAAGAAAGTGTCTGTAGGGGTGAACGGGAGAGTGCCAAAAGCCCAGAAAAGCACATGTGGGGCAAACAGGAGAATGCAGTGAGCCTCAGGCACCCCACGGAAGATGCTTTGCCCAAGTCTTGCTCTAGGACATTGTTGTGTCAATGCGTAGCCAGGACTTCAGAGGGGGGGACCAGAACAGTGAAAATGATGCCTGCAGGATGGGTGTCAGTTAGACAGGAGACCTGTTGTCCTCCTTCCTCACCTTGGGCATTTTCTTCCCCTGACTACTTCGAAGCATTGCAACTGTTCTCAGTAGCAACCGGTGAGGCTTGAACACATCTCCTGCCTCAGAGGTACACTGCCGTTTCCATTGTCTGGGCTCCCTGGCAGTCGAGGCACCTCAGCAGTTTTGAGGATGATGCAGGTCAGTCTCACTTCTCAAAGGCATGGATGCAAGTAGGTTAAAGTGAATCAAGAAACAGCCCCCCACCTCCCACTCACCCAGGGCTGGATTCCCAGCCTTCCCAGGTGGATGGGGAGTACCCTACTCTTTAGCTTCTCCAGCCCAAGAGCGCTCCATCCTGCTCCCTCCCATTTCAGCCGTTGCAGAGACTGGGAAAGGTGCGAGATTTTACGGTAATTCCCTGGTCATTTGTGAGTTAAGTGACACAAACTCAAGAGACGGGACGGTCTGTGGGTTGAAAAACTGTCAGACACCTTTGAATTAAACCTTCTGCCCTAGCACTCACCGTGGTATAACTGCAGGGAGAGAGATCACAGAGGGCTTGTGGAAGAAGGGGGAGGTGTGTTATGAGGTGGGGGAGCTGTGCTTGTACCAGAGAGGCCTGGAGCCTCAGCCCCCCTCTACCTACCTCCTGATAGCATCTTCAGAGCGAGCCAGGCTTGCAAAGGGCAACAGTTTCCGTTGGCAGGATGGTGAGAGATGTCCATGTGGGGCTGATACGTGCGTATGTATACATGTGTGGGTGTCATAGCAGAGTGCGCACCGAGCTGGTCTCTGAAGCCCAGCATGGCTCTGCAAATGCCAATTTTCCAGCTGTCGTCGGAGGAGGGCCATGCCATGCAAGGCGGTGGAACGATCGCCCTTGGCAATGTAGTTGTGCCCCATCATCCATGCAGCCATGGGTACGGTCCACATCCAGCCCTTTGGGCCCAATGGCAGCTCGCGATGGGAAAGGGAAGAGAAAAGGGAGATGTGTGGCAGGTTTAACTCATTGCTGGCATGTACTGCGATGCACTGGATGGAGGGAGGCAGGGGCTCTGCTTGCAGCGCTGGGCGATGCTGGCTGGGGCGTTGCATCCCCTCCTCTCCCTCCCTGGACTCTGGGAGATAAACAAGGCTGAGGTGTGAGTGAAGTAGGTTGTCTAGGTGGTTTGGGAGGGGAGGAGGGACAGCAGGCTGGAGCAGAGGGGAAACCTGCTATGGTATGGTGCAGTGGCCCCCTTAATGGTGCACAAATCCCTGACGTGGGGCAGACCCTGCACCATGGCTCACAGCTGGGGCGAGGCTCAAGGGGATGCCAGAGACCCTTCCCCCTTGTGGCAAAGGGTCAGGGGAGATGCAGAGCCAGGTCCTGCTATGCTATGCCCCTGCTCTTCCTGGTGCTTTGGGTGCAGGCACATCCACCTGTACCCATCTGAGTGCCCCCCGTCAGTTCAAAGGTCTACTTTTATATTCCTTTTCTTGCCCTGCTTCTCTCTTCCCCTTTCCCACAGGGCAAGGAGCTATTGCAGGGCCTTCAGCTTCTCCTGAGCTGGCCCTGACATGCTCTTTCTTCCCCAGAGACAGCACCATATCCCGCCATTTACCTTTTTTCTCCTACTCCCCCCCTTTCATACCTGCAAGACCACAAACCTGCAGGAAGCCAGTTTGAAGGGCCAACCCCTTGGCAGATACCTTGAACAAGCTTGAGATGCGGCTGCAGAGTCCTTTGCAGCAGAACTTGGACCTGTCTTTCAGGGGAAAAAAGAGGCACAGCCCCAGTGCTGTAGCTGCCCATCCCAGGGCAGGCTTCTTGCTTTGCCCAGGACAGAGGTACTGGCTGTCACCAACCCCAGGCTCACGTACCACAGGGCAGCCCCATTGCATGGAAAAGGATCCAGCTCTGGGGTGAATGAAGTGAAGGGAGGTCTCATGGCCTTCAGGGCATGGCTGCACCCACTGGCAGGGTAGCAGGGCTGGTCTGACCCAGTCTAGCCCTCTTTCCTTCAACAGCATTGTAAGGTCCACTTTCCCTGAGCCAAGCCTCACCTACAGCAACTGCCCAGTCAGGCATCCATGGTGTGACGGGTGGCACCGGCTACAGATGCGCACACACCACACCCCCCCCATCACCATGCGTCTTAGCCCCAAGGGATTTGGCTGAAGTGACTCTTCAGGTGGCACTTTCCTCTCCAAGTGGGCAGGCTGAAGAATTGAATCATATAAAAATTTTCTAGAAGGTCTGGCTTCACATTTCCGCTTGTTGCTCCTCCCTCACTCCTCACCTTTTCTAAGTGTGACGAAGTCACCTCCAGTCTACCAGCGTCTCACCTCAAGGGCCAGGAACATGTACAAGTGCTACCCCTGCACTTTCTGAGGACACATTTCTACCTGCTTCCTCAGAAGTAAACAAAAAACTCGAAGAAGGCTGGGGGTCCGACCTGACAGAGTATTGCATTTACTAGGATATATATAGCCTTAGCTCTGGGCCTGACACAGGACCAAAGAGGCCTGTAAGAATGTGTATGATTATGTTTTCCAACCCTTGCCAAACGCAGCATCTGGTACACATCAAACCACAGGAGAAGCTATGTGAAGATTAATTAAACTCAAAACAGAAGGTCCTATATGGGCATCTCCCCTTGTTTTCTTGCCCACTGCTCAAAAAAAAAGGAATGCCCTCAGCCCAAACCCTGAAGACGCTAAACAAAACCCCACTGATGCTAAACAAAACCCCACTTACCTCTTCGACTTGCACTGAGACCTCCAAAAGGCATCTCCCTGTCCTTAGGACTCTACCCCTCCTAGATCTTCCACTCAAGCCTCCAAGTCTCCACTTCCCCCTCATGTCTACCTGTTTTCCCCAACTTTATGGGCAATTGCCACTTGTCTTTCCACCTCTGAGCTGAACCTCAAGCCTTTCTCATCACACACAGGTCTTCCAAAAACGTGTGTCCAGCTTAACTGTGGAACTGCCACTCACCCCATCGTTAGCAAGCACAAATGCCTGGTCAACAGTTTAAGGTCTCTCTTACCTTTGTACTTCTTGGCTTTCACCTCTTGGCAGAGAAAAGAGAAACACCACAGGGAAAACAGAAAACACACATGCTTACTAAGTACTTGATAGAAGGATGTGCTAAAAATTTCACAATATAAAGGGTCTGATCCCCCTTAAGAGAACTCCAGCCTTAGCCCAGCGTTCCTCAATATAATTAAGTACTTGACGCGTAATCCTACAACCCATTGTATTGTCCTGTTTTTTTCAGTAATTTACAAAGAACCTTCCTTGAATTTGCTTAAAGCTTTCCCAGCATAGAGGAGAGGGTTATCATAATTAGAAGTGTTCAAGCAGTAGATATCTTTAAGGTAATGGTTCTCCACAGAGGAAACAGAGAGAAGATTGCCCAGGGAAGTTTCAGAGCTGAGTAGGACTTTGTACCTGTCTTTTCCAGGTCAGTGTCTTTTCCATCACACTATTCCAGAGCTAGAAGGAACATACTGGGAGGGAAAAGCAGATCTAAGTGCAAAACAATCAAGGAAAAAAGTTTAATACCACTGGAAAAAAAATATATATATACAAAAGTTCTTGGAGTTTGTTTGGTTTTGTAACATAAAGCACCATTAATTCCACAGTACATTACAACTCAGCCTACTACACCCTCCAGAAAGCACCCAATACTCCTGAAATCTGATTTAGCACCAAGGGATTGCCATCTTGTTTAGCACCAAGAAGCCTGTTAAACACACCCTTTGGTCCCCCTGCCCTCCTCTCTCATGTGCATCAGGCATCATCTGGCTGCTCATGGGTAGCACGAGACCTATCAATGGCATTCAAACACCAAATAGAAAAGGAGGAAGAACGAAGCTTGTTTCTGGAGATATTCAGTGTCAGAGAGGCTTGTTTCTCTTCAGGGAGACACAGAGGCACTATACACTGTAAATAGACAATATCTGGGTTTGCAGCCTATTGAGGAAGAGAGAAAGGGGTTCGGTCCTGAACTTCACCTCCAGCGTGCTGCTTCCTCTCTACTGCCTGAAATCCTGTCTCTCAGCAATTCCATGTGCTTGACCTGCTAAGGGAGGGGAAGAAACTCACAGTCTCCTTTAGTTCCCATGATCCCATCATTACATGTTTCCCTGGGAAAAACCAGCTTTGCATCAGTGAAACTTTGTTTTTATACCCATTGCTTCAGTGACAGTGGTGGGGAGGATCCAGGGCAGAAAGTACCTGAAGCTCATTCCAGTCTGTACAGCTTCCTTAGCAAAGCAGGGAGGGTAAGTAAACAGGGCAAGAGAGAAAATGTCCTGCAATTCTCTCAAATTCATTTTTAATATTTAGCCTGGGTCCCTGTGCCTTCGCCATCCCAGGCTGAGTGTACTGCACCTCGTCCTGTAAAACGATGCATACCTCCTATGGGAGAGCTCTGGTAGTCCCAGGTGTATAGGCAGAGACCATGGCTAATCATGAGACCGCAGAAGCTAGGTAAGTCAGAAGACTTCATTATCAGTAATGGGCAGAGGAGAAATACAGCTTGCCCTGTCCTGAGACTCAAAAAAGAGACAACTCTTGGCACTGCTGCTTACGGGAGCATCACAACATGTAGAAGTAGGTTTCCCAAAGTGCTGAGTCAGCCTCACCTGCTCCCCCCAAGGCTGTAGCAATCCCAGAGGGACGTGAGAGCAGTGTGAGACCAGTACAAACGGTACCAGAAAACCCTACCGCTGGCATTCCTTTCCCACTGCAACATCTCCAACCTGACAAGAAGAGTGAGGGTTTGTTTTAGCCACATGCTTTTCTCCGTTGCTCTGATGAGATTGCCTGAAAAGGGCACAGAGCGTGTGGCAGGGATGATTTTAACCCTGGGGTGAGCTGCTGTAGTCTGACCTCTATCTCTTTTCCATCACAGAGGCAAAGAGGTGCCAACCTGCCCAGGTTTGGAACTGATTTAACTGCAATTGCCCTTACAGCCTCCACCTCGGGTCCTGAAACACCAGTCCCTCAATACTGATGTGGGAGAACCACCTTCAGGAGGACAATGTAACGGCACGCAGGAGCCAGGGCCTGACTCTCCCCTCACATCAGTAAGTGTTAGGGATGACTGCTGAGACCAATGGAAAGGCATGGGTGCACCTTTGCCAAAGGAGAAAGCAGATTCGGGTTCCCTGTCTGGACTAGCCTCCCACAGCTGGGGAACCGAGACCGAGTAGCATCACAGGGGAGGTTTGGGAGGGTTGTCTCTCTCTTTCTCTCTCTTGTTCTGTACTTATTATGATCCCTAGTACGAATAGAGCAGTGGCCTCTACTGATTCAATGGCAGATGCCTCTGAAGGGTCTGGCTGAGTGTCTGGCCCATCATCCCTTCAAAGAGCTAGAGCTGGCACAGAGGAGGACAATCCCACCAGGCCTAGATTTTACAGCCAACCTGAACTCTGTGACCCAGAAGGGTGTCTAAGGAAAGCCAATGGCGTACTTCAGAAGGCCAACAGTCCCCTTTTTTGAAAGGCAGTATCATCTCTCACCACTCCTACATCTTCCTTGTGCTGCAGGAGGCCATCAGACCCCAGTCTGGTCCACTGGTGACATTAGGCGTGAGAGGTGACATTAAGGCCATGTTGCAGGCTGCAAAACTGGCATGTCTAGTTGGGACAGAGAGGAGCCAGGATGCATCTGAGCAGTGGGGACTGTCTAGCCCTTTCTACAGGATTTTTTTGTGTACGAAGCCCAAAGGATCGACACATCCCCAGGAGCAGCATTTCAGCTTTCCTCCTGCTCTAGGACCCTAAACGCCAGACACAGCTCACTGGCAGATTTAGAAGAAGCCAATAACCTAAGCAGGGGTCATCAGGTGAGGAGGTGAGAGATGGTAGTGTCACGCTGTAAGTGGTCAGATACAGGCCTGGCTACAAGACAGCGTGAGGTGGGAGCCAGTGTGGCAAGTTTCACACTCAGTGCCTGAGACTTGACAGGCCCATTTCCAAATGATTTGCAGTGGTTGCGGGCAGTAAAGAGAGAGAAGAAGAAGGAAAAGGCCAAAGAGGCCCCAAGGAGGAGGAAAGGCACTTAGTCAAGGCTGGGCTTGACCAGGTACCCACTGAAGGTGATGTACACGTCAACATCATCACTGTAAATGGCATTCTCTCGCTCCCGCTTATAGAGCCTCACCCAGATCTCATCATTTTCCTGAAGCTCCAGCATGAGGCTCTGGCTCTGCATGATGCTGCGGTCGCTGGGTTGGGCATACAAGATGACTGCCTCTTCTTCGTTGTGCATGATGTGCATGTAGGTCTCCTTGAAGTTCCAGGTATGGATGTTGAGGCTGAAATAGTAAATTCCACCTACATAGCAGTAGAATTTGCCATTGAACATGTCGAAGTGGCTGTAGAGGTTGACGAAGACGGTGTCAAAGATCAAGACCTGGAAGCCCTCGCTGCTGTGCAGTGCTTTCTTGCGACCAACGGAGAATGCAGCGTACTGATGCTTGCAGGGTTCTCCCGCTGTGCCCATTTGTCCTTTACTGCCTTTCTGGCCCTGGGCACCCCGCTCACCTTGTGGTCCTTCTTTGCCCCACTTTCCTGGCATCCCAGGCTCTCCTCGGTCTCCTTTCTCTCCTACAAGAGGAAGCAGAGGACATAACTCCTGTGTGATACCAGAGGGAGAGGTGGAAGTGGCAATGAGAAAGCCTAATGAGGAGGCAGAGGAGTGCTCAAGGATGGGGCAATGCCAGAAGGAGGAACGCTCCTGAGGGTCACAATATCATTGTGCTTCATGGGAAAGGAGCTAGCAGAGCTCTGGTTGCGACCGGGATCTCTCCTCTTACGAACACCTTGCTCACCACATGATATGGCCTTGCTGGAGGCACTAGGGCCTGTCCCTAGGAGACTTCAGCCCGAGAGGGAGCCCAGCAGTGCAAAATACCAGTGAGGGTCTGGACCTCTTCTTCCTCCTCCACACTCCTCTACCTCTGCCACAGCCCCTGCCCTCCTACACACCTCTCCTGTGACCCAGTTATCCATGTAGTGTGCACACTCTTCTTGCTGTAGGCTGGAGAAGGGGAAGAAGTGCTAATGCCTATGGGAGAATATGGCTACAGAGAGACAGTGAGGTGGGTCAGAGGGAAAAAGATCCAAGCTGGACTTGGCAGATGGTGCAGTGCAAGTTAGAAGGATGGTACTTTGACAATACTTGCATCCTTTGGGCACCCTGTATCATTAATACCGCAGTTCTACCCTTGTAGATGCAGTTTGTGCACTGCCTGTCACACACTTGGGCAGGCATCAATACAGAGAGAGAGCAGCACCAGAACATACTTTGTGTATAAAGAGAAGAGATGGGAGTCAGAGCAGCCTCCAGCACAAGTGACAGCATCCCAAATTTGTGCCTTGTTGTTTTCCTCCTCTCCATCCCCTGCATGTTATTGCAGATCCCCCTGCAACACCAGACTCTAGGCCAGGCCTCTATCTGTCTCAGATACACTTCTGAGCTTTGATGGATCGCAGCTATTTCCAGGCTGGGCAGGGTAGGGGGAGCATCTGCCCAGCTAGCCCAAAGGAACCACAGAGGAACAATAAGCAAGTGGATCAGGATCCAGCTGGGAACAGGCTTTTGCCCACAGCAAAGGCTAAAAGGGGAGCCCTGAAGGGAGGAGCTGATCTAAAATAGGGAGCCGTTTCCCATTAGCCAAGCCAGCAACAGCAGAGCGGAACAAGCTGGGGTTCACTGCCAGTTAGCCTGGAGGTGCTTGCAAAGAGCTGCTGCCTCCCGTTGCCCTCCTCCTGCTCCAAAATGCATCTGACCCATGGAGCTGGAGGTTTCCCCACAGCCTTCCCCGCTGCCAATGCCTACCCTCCAAACATGCTTAATTTGCAGCTGGATAAAGACTTCTCCTTCCCTCAGGCACTCCAGGACTCTGGAAGTCTGGGGCAAGGAAGGTGTCCTCCCAGTTTGGTAAGAGGCAGCCACTCCTGTGCTAGCAGGGAGGAAGAACTGGTAGCAGGCAGCATCCTGAGACACAGAGGTGACATCACAGATACGCATTCGCTTCCCTCTCCCCAAACTACTCTTGATCACAGCATAAAACACCTAAACCCTGGGCACAGTGTGTGTGGGCACATAGCCTTCAGGCTGGCATCTGTTAGCATAACCAGCATGCCAGTAACCCAGCTGTCACCTCCACCGCAGTGCCACCGGTCCCTGAGCAGGCCTTGGCATCCCAGGGCCAAGATGGGCACTTACCCTTCAGTATGGTGATGTTGATATAGGGACGGACCTCCGGCATTGGGTAGGGCAAGTGGCGGTGGCTGGGAGGAAGCGGTGGGGCATCTGTGGAAGAGTCCGGTGGGTCACAACAGCGCTTGCAAGCACCAGGGGCTGGTTCTGTGAGGTTGGGTTCATCAGTGGGTGCCCCAAGCACAACAAGAGGGAGAAGAAGGAAGGCCAGGGGTGTGCGCAGGTAAATTATGTCCATGGTGACCTGGGAAGATACAAGGAAGCGCCAGAGTGAGGTATAAGAAGGGGAGGACGTGGGGGATGGAGCAGAGATCACCACAAAACATCTTTCTGTGGCTGGAGCCAGGGGTGGGACGAAATGGCATTGCCCTGTGGAGCAGGTTTACATGCTTGAAGTCCCTGGAGGTTCAAGGCTGCAATCTGAGTAGCAACCGCATGGCCCAAGAGGATGCCCCATGCCCTCCTGCCCAGACCAACGGAGACCAGGTGCTAACCCTGGAAGAAGGCTGAGATCACCACAAAACATCTTTCTGTGGCTGGAGCCAGGGGTGGGACGAAATGGCATTGCCCTGTGGAGCAGGTTTACATGCTTGAAGTCCCTGGAGGTTCAAGGCTGCAATCTGAGTAGCAACCGCATGGCCCAAGAGGATGCCCCATGCCCTCCTGCCCAGACCAACGGAGACCAGGTGCTAACCCTGGAAGAAGGCTTGATAACCCTGGAATCCCACCTGATCCCACCCAACGGTGGGTGCTAACCCTGGAAGAAGGCTTGACCCTCACTAGGCAAACCACTGGAGCTGCTAGAAGATTTAGTCCCCAGGCTGGGATAGAGGAAGGAGACATGCCAAACCACACAGGCCCTTTAGCAAAAGCATGCTCCAGTAGGCTGCTGAATTTGTGAGGAGGGCTGTAAAAAACTTCTCCAGTCTTCCAGTCACTAGGTATCAATTCTTCACGGGGGTTTAACCCAACAACCTCCCTCTCCCAGCTGGAGTCTGACGCACATCTCTCTGCAGAGAGGTCCCTTCTCTTATGGGCTGGGAACTTAACTTCAGCCCTCTCCTTGCCCCCACCAAATCCCATCCCTCTCTGTGCCTCAGCTCCCTCCCACCAATGCTCAGCTATGTTCCCAGCCAAACCCCAGCACCTTCCCAAAGGGACGGCCGGCTCCTCTGAGAGCAGCAGGCAGTGCCAGGCCTTTGCAGACAGACCAGAGGAGAGGGCGAAGGAAGCAAAGCTCGAAGCAGGCAGCCTGCGGAGAAGTATGCTTACGACAGGCAGACACGCAAACAAGCTGAGAAAGCCCCTTTCCCAGCCTTTGCCCCCCTTCCCTCTGCCTGCACCCCAGCGCAGCATGGCAGCTCACCCCGGAGGCCGAGGGCTCCCCTCTGTGATTCCCAGCCCCTGCTCCCGGGCTCCCCTCCGCCTGCAAAGCCGGCCCCTGGGCCCATGGCTTTAAGAAAGCTGGTTCTTGGCACAGGCACTGCTGAGTGCTGGCTGGGTGCGCAAGCTGGGCTTGGACCTGCTCCCTCCCCTCTCCTCTCCCTCCCTTTCCCTCCCTGGCTTTGGGCGCTCTCCATTGCAAACCAGCTTGGGTTTCGGTGCCTTTTAACTCTTTCTTAGGTAGTGTCTTTTCCTTATATATGTTTGGGTTTGTTTTTTTTTTTCCCTCTGCCTTTTCACTTCCAAACAGCCTAGCCCTGGTCAGCAAAATGCAGGCAGCACCGATTGCACCCTGTGGAAAGGGTGGGCAGGCAGCAGGGCACCCTGAGCACCTCAGGATGGGCAAGGTGAAGTGCATTGGTGCAAAAGGCAGACTTTCCTTCAGGTGGGATGGTGCAGGGCTCTGCTCTCCCTCCTTTCGGTTACTCCCTTGTCCCATGCATAAGCCCTTCACTTGGCTGGCCACGCTCTCTCCCCAGCTGTGTCTGTCCCACTCATAGTCCCCAAACTTCTTCTTTCATTCTCTTCTGCATTGTTTCTTCTGCATGTCACTGCAGCCTCCCGCTGCAGGAATGATATTTCTCGCCGGCTCATCTGCCAACTGGGAGAGGCATCAGTTTTTTTCCTCTCTGGTCATCCCCTCTCCCTGGGCAGAGCCCCAAGCCTTGCACTCCAGTGCATGTCATCCTCGGGTCACGTACCCCGGTTGGGTCCCAGGCTGAGCAGTTTGCATGGGAGGGGTGTGCTTGGCCTGAAGCATGGCCCCGCTGCGGGGGGCTGCCTGCCAGCAAAGCTGAGGATCTGGAGCAAGCCCTGGCCGTGATCTTTCCCCCAGCCTGGCGCTGAGCTGACACGCTTGTGCTGGTGGGCTGCTGGCTGCACCAGACCCTGGGAATGAAGGGCATTTTGGGGGGCGGAGAGTGCAAGGGGCCATGGACAGGAGACTTTTCTTACACGGCAGAATCTGTTGGGAAGAGGATTTTCAGGATCCTACCCTGCGGCAAAACTGAATTTGGGAACTTAGACCCTGGGGAGCTGCACATACATATCTCTGGGAGGCAGAAGGAAGGATGGGCAATAGCTCTCTTCTGCAGGGACCAGAAGTGCCAAGTCAGCGCTGTGCCTGCTGCAACTTCCAAGAGAAGCTGGAGAAGGCTCCAAGGTTTCTGAGGGGGAAAGGGTTCTGTGCGTGTCTACGTGTGCTTGGACTTTTTTTTTTTTTTCTGTTTTCCTTCTCCCATTCCTTTGGTTTGGGAATGGGAGGCCCTGCTTCCCAGAGAGTGGCTGGCGTTTGGCAGGACCCCAGCACCACTGGAGAAGCAAACGGAAAACTCTGGGAAAATATGTGCTGCGAGGTGGGGGGAAGGGAGCGGGGGGGCTAGGAGGCCTGGAGATATTCTCAGGCTGCCTGTCAGCTCAATGAACATGGAGTGAACATGTCTCCCAGCCAGGGCGGGAAGAGGACCAAGAAATTCGCTGCTGTGCTCGTGAGTTCCTAGCCGGGCTCCAGCACTGACATGCAATGAGACCCATTGCAAGCCTCCTATGTCTGACTGTGCCTCAGTTTCCCCTTTTGGAAAATGACAGAGGGAAAGGTTAGGGCAACACTTCTGGCCAGCTGACAGAGGCAGGTTTTTGTGATCAGTTTTGCTGTCTACTCCTGCCTGCTGCTGGTGGGGATTTCGGCAGCTGACAGCACTATTGAAAGCCAATAAATTTTCCAGGGTGCATGAAAACTCAGAGACTGACACTGAAGGCAAAGTTCCTCTCTGTCCCATCAAAGCTATTGCAGTGCCTCACTCCCTCAGCTTGTCCTGCTTGGCTTGTTTCCAAACGTGACATTACCCCCTTTTGCAGCTCTTGGCTTTATGTCTGGCCCTTTCCAAGGGGAACAGGTAGCATGGAGGCCATTGTCCTCATTTCCATCCCACATTTCCATCTGCACTCCTGAGTTGCTCACAACCAAGCAAAAGTTCTTCATGGAGGACTTCACCAGCTGGGCCCTTTGCCTTTGTCTCATCTGACTGCAAGAACAACTCCCAGCGGGCAGCAAGCAGGACTCTGTATTTAATGTCTCGTCTGAGCTGAATAGGGACCCGCAGGGAGCCAGCAAAAAAAGACTTGCACTGGTGGCATTGCCCAGCTGGGCAGCAGTTTATGCCAGTAAAGACACTTTTGCCAGGGTAATATCACCCTGCTCCCTGAAGGGAACTGACTGTACCAGCAACATTTTGCCAGGGCAGCCGCATTTGCAGGAGGTTTTGGCTTGTATGGCCGAGTGCTCAAAGAAAGTTTTGAGAATGCAATGCAATAACCCTCTGCCAGCCACGCTTTTAAGTGTAACCCAAGCCTGAAGGCACCTTGTGTGCTCAACAATCTTCCCTCTCCCTCACCACACACTCTGCCTTGGAGGCTGCCCAGGGAAGCTCTGCCCAGATTGGGCTGCAACAATCCCTGCTCAAAAGCAGCTGCTTCCTCCTCCTTCTATGTTTCCTCCCTTCTCCTGCAACCCCCCAACACAACATGGGTAAAGTAGGGGGATAAAGCCTGCATCTACCCCCAGTGACTGCCTCCATCCTATTAACCCTCTCTACCACAGGTAGAGCAGGAAGGAAATGACTTTTGATGTTTCCTCCCCTTTCCAACCCCTGTGTACAGCTCAGCTCCCCTGCTACACATGTGCATCCCCTGCCCTTGCTACACATACACAGGTATTCACATCCACTCACAAAACACCCACGCACTCACCCTTCACAGCTCCTCCCTCACCAAAACCTGCAGAACAAAGGTATCACCTGCACCAAGAGGCAGAGAAACAGCCCCTTCTCTTCCCCTTCCTGTCTGCTTCTCCCCCACCACAGCCACTTTCCCTTTGCCCCCTCCTCTGTCCCCACTCTCCAAGAGCACTGCAAGCCAGGAGGGGAAGCAGAGGACCTCTTACCTCCACTCCCCTCCAGAGAGGTCCCGCGTTGGGTTATCCGTATCCTCAGCTGCTCCTGGTTAGCAGCACAGGGAGGGAGGGCTGGCGGGGCCCAGCTGACTGCAGCCAGATGCTCGCCAAGTGCTTTTTATGTAATTACTGGCTTTTCCATCCTGCCTCCGAGGCCTTTGTGAGAGCCTCCCCTCTTGCTCTGGCCCGTGTCAGGCTTGGCTCTTCCTCCCTCCCTCCTTCCACCCATCTCGCACAGCATCACGATTTGCTCAGCTCAACAGCTGATTCCTTCTGGAAGAAAAGTTCAGGCTTTAGGCTACTGCCGTTGCTACCCTTGGAAAGAGAGCTCATGTGTTTCAAGAGCTGGGAAGCGATGGGCAGCACTGCTCTGCGCTCACCTCCTCTCCATCACTGCCCGACAGCTGCTGGGTACCTTTGCCTTGCCCTTCTGTAGTGCCTGCAAATGGGGAGGGGGGCACCTGAGATACGAAAAGGTGGCAGTGTGTTTTTATGCTTCAGTACTTTGGGGTGGCCTCGGGTTACCCTGTAACAGCAGCTGGCTCTCTGCCGTATCGGGATCTCTGATCATCTTTGGCCAGGCTGCAGAGGGGGCTGGGAAGAGCAGATGACCTTTAAAGGTCCCTTCCAACCCCAAATAGTCTATGATTCTATGACAAGATGAATCTTTGCCAGCCTGTGGACTCCACAGCTGTGCACAAGGCTTGTGTAACAGCCAGCCCTTGTTACTCAAGAGCACTAACACAGTATGAATTTACTGGCTTAGAATATCTTGTATGTCTCTGAGGATGGGCAAGCCTGTTGGATGTCAGCTGCGTGGCTACCTTTCTCTCATAACTTCTGCCCATGTGGGGCCTGGACCGACCAGGAATGACACGTTTCCCTGGCTTTATGCAGGCTGCTGCTGAGTTTGAGGGCACTTCTGCCAGCAGGGATTTCTACTGTGGTCTGCTCTGCAGCCTGGACAGTCTCACACAGAGATCAAGGCCTGGCAAAGCTGCTCCATTTTTTTGCTGTGCATTGTTGAAACGCCACGTGGCTGAGGAGCAGCTGGAAGAGCCGTTCACCTGTACTCATCGCTAGAGCAAAGCTGTTGCTAGACCTGTCAGTCTCCGGCACTGAGCATGAAAGCATAAGCCTGTCTCCCACTTCCCACTGCCCCCACAGCTAGTCCGAGACACCGCGTGTCTGCCAGACGCAGCTGAACCGTGTATCAGAGACTGGCTGACAAGCTGCATCAGTTGGAGATGCCTTGCAGCTAAGGGTGCATCACTCAGGTCGCCCCTCTCCCCACAGGCAGCTTTTCCAGCTTGAGTGTCCCATCTTTTACCCCCACTTTGTGGGGGTCTCACTGCCCGTGAGACCACTGAGTCAAGAAACTGTGCCAGTATCCACCTCAAACTCCAGTTTGTGACTACAAGAGATAACCCTGCTGCAACTAGGAAGACTTGTGAACATCTAGGCCCAGCAGCTTGGCTGGGTGGGAGATACCAGGTGACACTGCAGCCTGTTTGAACGAGTTCTTAAAAATAACCTTCAGCTGAGCCTGCTGCCTTCTGCTCCTCTGCATCTGAATGCCTCCTCGTCCTATTCTATGTAGACCCAGGAGTTTCTAGCCCTGTGCTGTCCTCTCCTAGCCCTGCCCTGAGCAGTTATCAACAGTAGGTCACTACTGGGGGCATCTCAAATCTCACAAGGAGCACTGAGAAAGGTGGACAGTGGTCAGGGCAAGAAAATTTTCTTCAGAGGTACCCATGAGCTTTCTCACCAAAGAAACAAGGACTCTGTGGCAAGAGAGGGAAAGCTGGCATTTAAGAGCTCACAGAAACTCTTGGATCTATGACAGGTACTTCCCACTCAGGGAACCACCCGGGGGGGGGGTGTGTGTGTGTGTGAAACAGAGAGGTTCCAGTGTGGCTTGGCAGCACTGCCCTGAGTCTGGTCCTAAAACCAGTTAACAGGGCAAGAATCCTGTCACATTCTCTGGCCATTTGATCCAGCATGAGCACGTTCATCACTCCATCTTCAAGGCACGGGGCACAGGCCTTGTTCAATACCTGTGCAGCAAAGCTCAGTGCTTTTCACAGCTGCCTTGCAACCGCTACAACGTCTCTGAGGTTCTAACAGAGGGCAACCTCCACAACCTCCACGGTGAACCCATGGCATTTCCGAGGAGATAGTGGTGTCACAGAGGGGTCCCGACGAATGTCCCGACAATACCCCTTGTTCCTGCAGTCAGCACACGGCGGGGTGTGCAGGGGTGCAGAGACCTAGCCATTCCT
>NW_009628893.1:0-996 GCF_000690535.1 Cariama cristata
CCGCTCCGTCCCCAGCACCTCTCTCTCCTGTCCTGGCAGCCACCGACAAAGTGGCCCTGCTGATCGGCAACATGCACTACCTGCACCACAAGCAGTTGAAGGCACCCATGGTGGACGTGCACGCCCTCAGCACCCTCCTCCGCCAGCTCGACTTCAAGGTGGTCTCGCTGCTGGACCTGTGCAAGGCCGAGATGCAGATGGCTGTCAACGAATTCCTCCTCCTCCTTGACAAGGGCGTCTACGGTGCGGCAGGACCCCCTCGGGGTGGCTCAGCGGGTGGTTTTGTGCTGGCGGGGTCTTGGGGAGCAGCCAGGCAAGAAGCAGGCATCGGCGGGTCAAGGGATATCACCCATTCTCCACCCCTCCTGGCAGGTTTGCTCTACTACGCCGGGCATGGCTATGAAAATTTTGGCAACAGCTTCATGGTGCCCATCGACGCACCCAGCTCCTACACCTCGGCCCACTGCCTGTGCGTGCAGCGGGTGCTGCGGAGCATGCAGCAGCGCCGCACCGGTCTCAACATCTTCCTGCTCGACATGTGCCGCAAGAGGTGACCCGGACCCTGCCACCAGCCCAGGGGCAAGCTGCCACCCCGGGAGGCCCCAGCACAGGGGTGCCCCATGGGTGCTGGTTCCCGAGGGAGTGGAACGGGGCATCCCTGGGGTCCCATCCAAACTCATTGGCTTTGTCTGGATGCCCCAAAGCATCACCATCCCAGCTGAGCTGGCAAACGCCACAATGGGTGGGCAGAGGGACACGGGGCCACCTCCGGGGTCTGGGGTGCCTTGGGTTGAGTTTTGGGGTTGTGACAAGTCCCGGCTTTGTCCAGCAGCACTTCTCTTGCAGGAACCTCAATGACGATGTCATCCCGCAGGTCGGGGCACTGCAGGTCACTGCCAACATCGTCTTTGGCTACGCCACGTGGGTAACCTCTCCACCACCCGCCGGCACAGGCAATGGGGCTAAGTCTCCCTTCCTGGCTTAAAGCAGGGCCGG
>NW_009628893.1:1103-1638 GCF_000690535.1 Cariama cristata
CAGGGCAGTGGTATGCTCAGGGCACTGCTGGGCTTGGGGTAGCACCTCAGGGTATTAAGCCCCGAGGCTCCTCCGGAGCACAGGGACTTGGGCTGACGATGCTTTAAGCATCCAAGATCCGACCACGGCTCCCACCTCTCCCCGGCGCAGCAGCCAGATGGGTCAATGGGAGCGGGTAGAGCCATGGGTGCCCAGCTCTGGCTTCCCCGAGAACCAGTCCCCAGCGGGGCAACAGCCGTGGGGAAGTGATGGAGCCCAGGATGGAGCCGACTGCTGCCGCATCCCTGCAGGTGTGCGGACGCCGAAGCCTACGAGCTGAGCCAGGGCGAGCTCTCCAACGGCATCTTTGTCACCTTCCTCAAGCGCTGGCTGCTGGAGGACGAGAAGATCACGGTGCTGCTGGACAAGGTGGCTGAGGGTGAGTGGGGAGTGGCAGGGGACAGCAACCCCCTCAGCGGCCCCCGCTGACCCCCCCCTTACCCCGCAGACATGGGCACGCTGGAGATCACGCGGGGCCGGCCGGGGCGGGGGGCCC
>NW_009628894.1:0-3591 GCF_000690535.1 Cariama cristata
CAACCAGGGGAGAGGGCGCGAAGTCCCCGCCGCGGGCAGCAGCGCACCTGCCTGTCCAGGGGACGTGCCATCGTTACATTAGCTACAAAATAACCCCCTCGAACCCTATCATTTGAAGAGACATCTCTAACATTATTTATTTCACGAGCTTGTGAGCGTAGCCTGCTTGCTATCCAGGTTAAATTACACAGCGGCTGCAGCAGCTCCCTCTGTTCAGCCTGCCAAACCTTCGCAGCACCTGTAATACGTTTTCATGCGGAAGGCATGTACGTATTTTTTATGTACATGAACTAGTATGTTTCAGATAGATAGTTAAAGCATGCCAAAAGCTCACCTGAATGCCCCGGGCACGCTGCTGCTCTGGGGCTACTCACTCTGCTACTTTCGGAGACCCAGTCACAAAGCGTTTCAAAGACAATGTTAGATTTACACAGCATTGGTAAAATGACAAGAAGTAGAGACAAAAATCAATTACCTGATCTGCTGCTCTAGTAGCTGAAAGGGCTGCAGCACCGCAAGCTTTCACACCCCCATGAAACACCCCTGAGGCACATCAGCTGGCTGTGTCTCAGTTCCTTTCACAGAATTAGTCTTTTGGGGACTCTTGGATATTGACTCCTGAAAAGGCTGCAACCTGTTCCAGAAGTCTTCAAACCATTGCATCTTCTCTGGTTATTGACTGTTGTACAGTAATTTCATCCAGTCATCGGTGGAAGCCTCACAATTTCAGCAATGTCTAACTTTGTTCTTTAGCTGCAGAGTTGCAGTTACGCTGATAGCTTCCAGAAGTGTAATCAGAAATCACCAGTCAAGAGCTGATCATTCCCATTAGCAGCAGCAAAAGTTTCTTTTTGAATGTTTTTCCTGACATTGGAAGATGGAAGACATCCATTCCGGGCCTTCTTGCAATATTAGATTCAGTAAGCCATAGCGAGAGGGGGCAGAGATGGGCCAAAATGTTTTACGTACTGCTTGTGAGAGATGCAACCAAGATGGGAGATCACATCTGCGCTACAAGACT
Organism: Cariama cristata; assembly: GCF_000690535.1. Lineage (NCBI taxonomy): Eukaryota > Metazoa > Chordata > Aves > Cariamiformes > Cariamidae > Cariama > Cariama cristata. Next base: position 1,022 of record NW_009628894.1, read on the forward strand.
CCTCCACGTCTGTGGAGATCAGCTCTCTCCATCATTCCCATCCACTTTCTGTGTGCAGCTGCAGAGGGGTCTGATCTGGGCTGAAGCACGGAACAGAAGCAACACAGTTTGATGTGTCTTCCGCTCTGTACCAGCTCATTATTCCCACAAGGAAACCCTTGTACTGGGATGAGGGCAGCCCTTGGATTAAGAACAGCCTTTTGAAACTGAATACAAGCACGATAGTGGTTATACTGATGGACAAAGAAAACATGTTGAGGATTTTAAGCTCAAGGACAGTGTTGACAAAAATAAACAAATTATTATAAACTGTCTGAAACAAGCGTGGTCTGGAAATTAAAAGAAAGGAGTGAGCTTCAGGAATATCTTGTCCATAGGCATAGTGGGGATAAACAGCGTTACCTCAAAGTGACTCTTGCCGGGTTTGTGTCCAGGAGCGGATTGTGACAACGAGGGAACTGCTGCTCAGGGCTCTTGCCTTTCTCCTGAACGGCCGCAGTGCGACACGCGTGTATGCGAATGCACCTTGCTATGGTCCCTTAGCACAGAACACTGTCACGTGTGCTACGTGTGTGTGTTTGTGTGTGAACCTGTGACACAAGCACATCTAGTTTCCTAGGAAATGTTAAGTAAAATTAAGGCTTCTCTGACTTATCTTGAAGGTGCTCAGGACTTAGTTGTCAGAGCATCTTTAAAAGGTTGCCTAAACTCAGTGATGATGATGACTGCGGTTGACTGCTCTGATTCTTAGATGCCTTCTCAAAAGGATGTTGTTCAATCACGCAGGAGACAAAAATCCTTTGCTGTTCAGTGGAAATCTTGACATTAACTCTCTTCACAGCTGGAGACCACTGCAAATTGCACCTGCTCCTTTCTCCAGTGTAAGACACTTTTTTTAAACACTTATCTTCTCTATATTAAGCAGCATGTTAGAAAAATAAAATTTTAAAAAGGTCTCACTAGCCCCTTAGAAAATTGCCCTCTCCATAAAAAATACTAGATCTTGATATGCTCAAGTATATTAGTCATCATTGCAATATAAGCCGCCTGTGGTGCTCCTACATTACTGCTTCCTATATCAATTTATTTGCTTTTATCAAGATAATTTTTTTGCTCTTCAATGCTATATGTATTTTCTGAGAACTGCATACAGACACATACTCACAGGTATGTGTGCGCTCCCTCCTCAGGGGCAAGTTTGAAAAAGTAGAGTTTCTGATGTTACCGATAAATGTGACCAACAAGTTGCGTAACGGTGAAATTTTATACACTGGTGGTATTCAGTTGTTAACAGCTAAGGAGCTAACTCATCAATGAGATTGTAAAGAACGACAAAACATCTTGAATGTGAGGGGGTTTTTTTTAGTAACTGTTGCCCTACATGCCAGTCTGTACTGTTTGTTTTCAATTTTTGTATTTTTTTTCCACATAGCAAATGGTACATGGTTCTCTGGGGGGAATTTCTGGTGCCAGACAGGAGGGCAGCCACTGGGAGAAGATTACTGGTATCTGTTGCCCAGTGCTGCCACATCATTAGTCTTCTCTTTCACATGACTGCCATGGAATATCACTTGCAAGGTTCATCAGAAATTGTTAGCAATCTTCTGTCCCTTCTGTGAACTCATTGGGAACCCTTGACAGCCCTCCAGAAGCTTGATTCACAAAAGAGCCTTCACTAGATTTTTCAGATTTCCAGATTTTATACCCTCATTGCATAATTAGTTTTAAATTAGAGGTAACCTGTGGGTATTTCTGTAACAATTTTATTCTGGAAATGTGTGCTTTTAAAACATCAGTCTAGTGGCAAATCTTGTAACTTAAATCCCGGTTCTAAAAGGTTGCAACTGAAGGTATTGCAGAACTTTATTTTTATTTTTTAAAAACTAAACCACATTCGCTGTTAAGCTTCTGGGCTATTTTTAGATGGTTTCTATAAAAAGATTTTTTAGGAGACAGTAGATGAGGTCTACCCTCTCTCTGACACATGATGTTCTGCGAGTCTATTCTTAGAAGCATGTTCTGACAAATCACAACTTTCTGGTAGGGAGAGGGGCATTGCTTCAGGTCAGCTCAGAAGGGTGACTACACACTTCTCCAGCACATCTGGAGTTGGAGTTATTAATAATTGCCCACGGCCTGGCTTGCTTCAGCAGGTTGTAGACAGCAGAGAGGAGTCTTGCTCACTCTCTGTTGGCTCAACAGAAAGAAGGTCGTGCTCTCCGTTGACTGTGGAGATAATGGTGAGTTGCAGACCTCTGGGACCTCCCTCGTGTCTTCGAAAACCTGGAAAGTTTTGTTTCTAGGTTGCACTCTCACTGGAGAAAAACCATCACCTGTTCTTACCCAAACAGTCAGTTACAAACTTCTCCAGGAGGTACTCTAACTGATAAAACAGTTGAGCTATAGTTAGGCAATAAACATGATGTAGTAATGAGGGCGGGACTGTGGTGGTTGGCTCTGTTTTAGAAGAACAAATTTATAAATCAGAGCTGGCATCTGGACTGGCATGGGTTTTGTGTAAGCAGTTGCACACACACACACCCCCCAGTGGGATGGGGAGGAGAACTGGA
>NW_009628895.1:0-11941 GCF_000690535.1 Cariama cristata
AAATATATATATAAAAAAAAAAATCAACTTTTGTGCTTCCTTAATATTAATCGTCATCTTCTTCCTCTTCGTCGCTGATCACATATTTCTTATGCTTCTTACTGGCTTTGTCATCATCCTCTGCTTTTCTCTTTCCAGAAGGTTCGCCTTCCTAAAGGCAAAAAAGGACAAAAATAAACCAACATACATCAAGCTAAAATAAAAAAAAACTTGGAAAAACAACAAAAAGTCCTCGAAGTCTATCCTGTAAGAAAAGCAAAATTATTAGTTCTAGTTTTTCCATTTTGTGCTACTGTGATGCAGAACTGCTTATGTATCGGTACTTTAAGTTCAGTCAACACTGCTACCAGTCTCAAACCACAGCCTGAGAGAGTCCATAACACAGTTGCAGCTCCATTTACCTCAATGAACATGCAACCATATCTGCTTCAAACTGAACTATGGTATGGAAGTAATTTATGTCATAATCTGGATTTATGGCATGTGCAGTATCATTCTCAGCAAGTCTTACGGGCATGCGTAATTCCTAGAATTTGTAGCAAATTTTTCAACATGCAGAAGCTCTTCCTTCAGGCAGTTTGTGTAGCTTTGCTAAGTTTTCAGACTATTGACACTTTTATGCCCTAAATCAGAGCTACTGAAGCAAAGAAGAAATTCAGTAAGCAGGTAGGCATTTTGTTAGTTTCTTCATTTAAAAAAAAAAAAAACACAACCAAATGACTCTAGCATAAAGGAAAAAGACTTATGAGAAACCAGTAGTACTGAGAATCAACACCACAGTTTACAGTCCAAGAAATACAATAGTTTAAGAGGCTTCAAAGAGCTGGTCAAAGGAACTCAAATCACTGAGTTAACTACCTGTTTGCAAGCAATACCATAATGACTTTCATAGGCTGGATGCGCAAATTTTAAACACCTAAATAGAGAGTCACCAGGTTGATTTTTATTCTATGTGCATTTACACCAATTCAGTTCAAATCATCCTTCCACACAACATTTTAAATCAGAATGCTATGAAAATGTTTAATCAAACTACAAATCACTAGTTGTTAATGCAAAACTCATAAATTTTGATACGAATAACAAGCAATAACTCAATTATTGTTTAAAAAGAAGAGTATCTTTAAATATACCCTCAGGTCTGAGTAACCTCATCCCTTTTTCCATTTGTTAGTTTCGTTTTTGGGTTTTGTGTTTTGTTGTGTTTTGAAAAGCAGCACATATTACTTGGATTTCAAGAAGCAGCAAAGATTGTGTTTCAGAACTTTAATGAACTGTTAGAGTTTCAGAATTCTAATGAATAATTTTTTATTTAAAGTATTTTATTCTATATTAACATATTAAGTTAGTACAGTGAGAATCTCAGTGATAGCTTCTTCCTCAGAACAAGCATTCTCTTGTAATCTAGCTAGGCTATTGTTAAATGATTGCTCTTCCTGTTTAGCAGAATATCCCCACTAACTACATTAACAGTAAAACTACTTGCCATGTGGTGATAAAGTGTATTAATAATAGATTGACATTTTCAGTAATGGTAATAGGTTCTTACCAGGACAAACATTTGTGCTGCATTGTTGACTGACAGCACACAAAAGCGAGTCTGTGTACAAGGAAGTCCATGTTTCACGTATGCAGCTACATATTACAAATACCATACTTCCTACGTGCAACTGAAAGTAAGTAGTTATGCATCACTGGGGTTTTTTCACAATACTGTAGCACCCCTCCGTGGCCCTGATGGGAATATTACCTTTAAGTCATGTAATTTTAAAATGGAGGCTACCGTTCCTCAAGCAGCAGGGAAATGCTGACTAGACCTTTTCTTCTGAGAGAGTGGAACTGCAAAGTCCTGACACTGCTATACCATGAACTAGCAACTAGTAGTGTCTTACAAATAAACAATTCTGTTTCTACTAACAAACACTACAAGAGCTCACAAAAATTTGAGTTTTGTCTACATGCCTCACCATGGCTGTCTCCACGATTACCGTCATATTTTCTGAAATATTAAATTTTCCTCAATGTATAATAAAAAGCCAAAATCTACATCTTTAGAACAAAAACTGATCTGTACCTCTGCTTCATATTATAATGCCTATTTGTGTAAATACTCAGCTGACAGTGTAAGGAGTAGTGTCACAGCAGCAAGAACGTGCATTCAAAATGCAGCAAACATCCAACAGGCTGGGAAATAAGACATGCCTCCAGAGAAGTTTACAGGAAGCACGGTATAGAATTGCAAATGAGAGCAAACTTACTCCTTCAAAAATTAAGATTTCTTACATCAGAGAGGTATTTGTCATACTGAAAACTATGTCCAATATTGGTCATTTAAACACAACTTTGGAATTTCAGCAGCTGTGATTACAGAAGTCTGACATGCATTCATTCACTAGGAGGACACACCGCAAGCTACGCTGCAAAATTACTCTTTTAAGAAAAGGATGTCTTATTATGGACGTCTCTAAAACTCAAGAATAAGGTTCTAGCCACTTCAGCAGCTATTACAGTAGCACACTAGATACAACTATAGGAAATCAACTGAAAGAAATCTTAGGGCAATAGTTAGAACAATTGAAATAGTTAAAATAATCTCTTAAAGGAAATGGTGATATAAAGCTTTAAAACATATTCCATAAGCCCACAGTGACCTACTCAAACTTCCTTTTTTAAACTTCTGCATGATATTCTATGCATGAGCTTTTAAATAAAATATAATTTCTAGTAAAACAGGACAGGAAGATTAATCTAACTAGCATGCCAGTGTAAAAACATCTCTCATAACCTACAAGGTAGTCATAAGAACCTATTAAGCTAAGTCAGTTTGTATTTATTATTCTGCCACATAATTGAAGGTGACCCCTCCTAAGCATGTTTGGCTTGAGAGAAATGCAAGCACAGATGCAACTTGAGGTTGCACTATATTGATCAAGAGCAAGATGACAGTAATACAGAACTGGTGATGTCTAAAAGAAAGTAAACTAATGGGCCACTAAAACCCAAGTAGGCCAAACACCTGACCCAACCCAATTCTCTCTTGAACAGGGCAGTGGGAAGCCAGGGAGCCAGCATCAATTGCCATTCGTCGTGAATCTCAAAGTTCCCTCTTCTCTCAGCTTGCCAAGGTACACAGTAAATGTCCTGTGGCTCTCTGCCACAGAAGCATTTTACAGCAAGGAGCAAGGCTCAGGAAAATAGACTACACAGGTGTAGCTGATACAGGACACAATCCATATACTTCCAGGTTTCACTTTACCACCAGATGAAAATAGTTAAGTTTTAATCTCAGAAATGGTATCTGTCAATTTTGAAAAGTGCTACACTGCAGTGCAATGTAAAGTGTATCAGAAGAAGTGACATTACTTGAACTAAACCTCAAGATGTGATACACACAAAGATTCATTTGCTAATACCCAGCACTGATAAATTACAAACCAATAAAACACTTACCATTTTAGAAGAGGAAACAGCACCACAACTGTACGTAACAGTTAACTTGATCATGGCCTAATGTTTAGGATGATACTTGGGTGATGGATAATGTCTAGTTAGCAACGGACACTAACTCTTTTTAACTCACTTTTTTTTAACTCTTCTATTTAAAAAGAGCAGAGATACTACGTGAAAATGCTTCTGCTATGTTCATAATAAACAGGAGAGGACCATGTAGCTTAGGAGACATCACTGCACTAGGATTCTGATATCAAGTCTTCTTACTCCTTGCATAATTTTGGTAAAGTCATTTTACATAACTCTGCATAAATTTTCCCATCTTTAAATCAGCAATAACAATAGTGACCTCCTTTGGGAATCACTCAGTTCTATGAACTAAGGCAGAAATTGGTAATTAATTACCACGGAAAGCATGCCAAATCAAATAATACATTCATCACAGCATAAATGAAACTACAAAAGTCTCAGCTTTAAAAAATACATTTAGTGCAGGAAATGTTCCTGACTGAAAACGAGTAGCTTTAGAACAAAATCCTTTTCTTACCTCATCACTAGTAAGTTTCTTTGCCTTGAGTAGTCTTTGTGCTTTATCTTCATCTGAGCCTTCATCACTGTCAGAAGAGTAGATTCTAGCACGTTCCTCTACAGAGAGGAATGAAAAGGAAAAATATATCTTTATCTGAAATTGGTGAGGAAGAGAGAATCACTGAATCACAGAATAGTCGCGGTTGGAAGTGACTTCTACAGAACATTTAATTTCATTAAAAGCTGGCAGAATCTAACTCCAGCGTAAACAAAATAAACTTATATGAACTAAATTCATGTCTCCTTGTTTATCAAGTCAGCTGGCAAAATACAATCTTACCAGGCCTCTCCCATGAAATTAACCCACCTGAATCACACAGGCCCTACTTACATGGTGTTAAGGTTTATTATTACCTCTGATGCCACCTTTGTATCTGTTTTTGATAGCTGCTAGACTGATTGCATCATCTCCCTCATCCTCTTCATCATAGCGATCAGGTTCTAAATAATTTGCACTCAGACCACGCTGATGCTGCTTCTCCCGCATTCTTCGCTGCTGCGATTCTCTACGAATGGAAGCTCTTAATCTCTCCTCTTCTTTCTGTCCAAAGAAAGAAGCAATATACAAAGATTGAGGAAACAAAAAAAAACCAAACAAACCAACTCAAGAGCACCTTGTATTCTACTGTAGCTTTTGAAATAATTTCACAGCAGTATAAAGATTGCACATATTCTGATTTTTTGTAATCTGTAGGTTAAGCAAACTGCACCCACAGCTAAAAACTCTTGTCTATAACTCCAAATTACACTCTGTTTTTCATAAAGTCATAAAATGTTCAGAAATGTTCAGCTATATTACAGTTATGATTTTTTAGATTAAATCAGCAGATAAGAAAGTTCTGTGCCACAATACCTTAATCATTTCTGTGCGCTGAGACTCTGGATCGCGACCCGCCATTGGCAAAATACGAATTTTCTGGGTCTTTGAACATCTATCTGCCAGAGACAGAGTCATCTTCCTGTGAGTGGCACTGTCTGTAGAGTGTGGCCTGTTAAAAAATTGCTATGGGTTAAATACTTCTTAAAGGAACGCATCCATTTTTAAAGCACAACAGTAGGGCCAGCATACTTAAGATTTCAAAGATTCACCTGCACAAAAGTAAAAGCATCGTCCTTTTATTTATTTATTTATTTATTTATGTGCATTGTAACAGCTACTGGAGATATCAATTCATCTCTCAGCAAACCACCTACAGTCCATTACCACCCTAAATTATCGTCTTCACATTTCACATCAATATCCCAAGATGTAATCATCCTCTTGATAGCAACTGTGCATCAGAAGAAAGGTTAATTTCAGGGAATACTAATATTCTTTCAGTTGAGGACTTGCACTTAAAAACACAAATAGAAATATATATAAAAAAATACATGTAGCCTCCACATTGCAGTGAATGGCATATTAACCTTTCAAACTGGGACACCTAATTTAGGACATATCTTACTGAAATACTGACTTTGGAAAACAGCACATTCTTATTAAACAATTAAGCTCTGAAGGTTTACAAACTGGTATCTCTGATCTTTATATACTAGTTACAACACTTAATTGCAAAAGTAGCATCAACATTTGATACAGAATAGCCTGTTTACCTGAAGGTTAACTTTGTCTTGAAAACGGCCTGTCCTTGTAGACCTGTCCCTTGTCTGATAAACAAATGGTTGTGATCTCCCTGTAGTGGTGCCTTGTACACATCAAAGACCTCATTGCCCAAGTGGAGAGACATGCTTAAAAGAAATTTATGTATCAGTTATTTGATAAAGCCACAACAGTCTATTTTTTGCCTCATTTCTAAACGGAGAAAGCCTTCATGTTTCCTTTTCAAATATACCTATTAATTATATTACAATCCAAACTAAGCAGAGCATAAAGTTTTCAGAGCACTGAGACTAGAATAATTTCTGCTGTGCAGAACTGACATCAAAGTTTGTTGACCTTCCGATTTTGCACACCACAGCATTTCACTGTAAGAACAACTGTATTCCTTCAATAGCAAAAAGGCCAAACTAACCTTCCATCTGACCATTTGACTATCCGTGCATTACTTTCTCTGATCTCATTTCCTTCCTCATCTCGTCGCATTCGCCATCGTATTGTGTTTTCTACCTGCAGGGAAAAGAAACAAAACACTTTTTCTAACTCATAGTAAGGAATACCATGGTAAAATATACTCTATATAGGTCAAGAATTAGTTAGGAAGACTAAATAATTTGCTGCATGATGCAAAGAAATGAAGGTGAAAGGTATTCCTTTTATAGCTGAAATGCAGTTGTCAACATTTTTTTAAATTTATTACTAAAATGGATCAACTTTCCTCAGTGCTGAACTGGTCCACACTTTCATAATCTGAACCATAATTCAAAACATCATTCTAAAATACCTGAAACAGACTTTGAAGAATTGTGGCTAGATGAGTGTAAAGGAGAAAAGGAACATTAACATTATACCTTGAGTTTTAACCTAGTTCTACCCTCTTCATCAAGCATCTCCTCATCTTCAAATTCATCTTCATAATACTGAGGATCAAAAGGTCTGCAATAAATTATATAATACAGTCTTTATTCTTCTAAAAATTAAGTCCAGATTATTCAAAAGTTATGCAAAATAACAGGTGCTTGAAAGGTTTAAATTATACACTGCGCACAACAGTAGGCACTACAGCTGTGAGACAGCCATTTCTGCAGTAATGTAATTTACTGCATTGATTCTACACCACAGGAGGCCTACCCAAGTGTCTTCACTACCATCAATTACTGCCACTTTAACATTCAGACACCCTCTAAACGGCTCTAGCTAAAGCAAGCAAGTCTGCCTCAGAAAATAGTTTCCTTAGCATCAGGATGATGAGGTCAGGGTTAAATCTGGAACAAAACAGATACAATATTGTACAGAGAAAATAAAAGGTAACAGTATCACCTTATAAGCTGGTGGATTAAGGATTTTCTAAGAGCACAATCTTTGTTAATTATTTTATTTGAATCTGAAAACCAACCAAAGGGAAAGGAAGATGGGATTGTTTTTCCTCTCTTCTTTCAAAAACCCTGATGACTGGGGTGGGAGCGAGTGGGGGGAAGGCCATTCCCTAGCCTCCTTCCTAATGGTTTCCAGGCTACTGCAAGGGAAGGAAGTGATAAACAGTCTCTGCTACTCTACAATTCTATTTTCAGTCCTGTCTGACCCCCAAAGATCCCCAGGACTTCTCTCACTGATTACAGCCACTAACTGGATTCTTAACAGTTCTCTCCTGAAACAGTCTTATAGCACAAAAGCCAGGAAGAACAATTTAACTAATGTGTAACAGAAACAAGGCTACACTGCCAGCTAACAAGACACCTATTAAACAATGCAATAAAGTTGCTTAACAAAACACCCGAAGAGACAGATGTAACAGCAATTTGCCAGAAGTGCTGAAGGAGGGCTTTAGGCCAAACCTCACATCACAAACAATTCTAATAATCAATTTTGTTTCTCCTTATGAATTCCAGAAGATTTCTTTAGCTTGCATTAGCTAAATAGGAAAATAAGCAACTAGCCCCATCATAGTTAAATAGTACATTTAGCAAACACAAATAAAAAAGGGCTTATTCTAAAATTCAAAATTATGTTTTTATTACTCAAAAGTGCATAAAGATCCTGTGCATTTGGCTTTCACATCTTTGAGAGCCTGAACCTATCTTTAAAATTCAACTGATAGCATGTGCTTTCAATTAAATCATATTTTCGTTTGTACTTCAAAGACAAAAAGTTATTCAATCAAGCTGAAACCCAAGCTCATAAGAAAATTACTCAGCACTCGATTCGATAACAATAGGTATTACTATTGACTGATCAGAACCCAATGTGTGCATCTTAATGTCAACCATTTTAAATATGGCCAACATATTTAATTGTATTACTAAAACAAAGCAATACAGGGAAACATTAAAAAACCTTACCAATTATGTATTTAATGTGTAATTACCTGGGCTCCACGCTAAGGAAGTTAGGCAGCTTCACAAAATACAAATCATTACCCAAGTCTGTGTTTACTTTCGGTATTTCTACCTCTATTCTAGTCTCTGGAATAGGCTCTTCTTCCTGCTGTTCTTGACTCAGTCCATTCTCATCCTAACAAAAAAAAGGAGAATAGGAGCATAAATAAAAGAAGTCTATCTGGCTACTGTTGCTCTAAGAAGCACTTACATATTTTGTTTCAAAAAAGTCATCCATATGCACAGGAAGAGATCAGGAAGCTGTGCATAAAAGAACTTGCACATTTTCAGGGGAAGCAATTCAATTCAGCATTTTCATATGCCACTTGAAGTGATTTCAAACACCAATTCAAACTCCAGAGACCAAAGACAGTAAGGAAACAGCAAAGGAGCTGACATACAGTGTTCAGCTAAGTATTGAAGAGTAAATGGGAGACAACTTTTCCCCGACAAAAAATAAAAAATATTTTTATGTATTGTCATCAAGATCCAAAATAAAATATTTGTAATAAGGTACCAAAGACAGCTATGACTTTGTATTTTACTTGATGACAATCAAAACTACTGATTATATTTCTTTCAAGTACAAAAAGGGGAGCAGCAATGGGGGAAGGCAGATAAATTAATCCATCTGATATTGCTATGTATAAAACTTTAATAATTCTTTTAGCTAGGGCAAAATTATCTGTAAAGCTTACTTTATGCTGTTACTCTTTTTTTCACTAAAATATTATCAAACTCAATCACTGTTCTACATTTCAGAGTGGAATGGCATGTTAGTTATTTCAAAAGTCAAGTTTACTCACAATGGGCTGCCCTGGAGTTGGTGGCTTGTCTTCTCCATCACTCCCTGAGGAAATATCATCTGCGCCTCCAAACAGATCCATGACATCTGCATGCTCTTGAGCAGAAAAATTATTATTTTAAAATACACATATATGTGCACACACCCCCCTATATGCAAGCACACTCACAGAAAAAAACATTAACACATCCTTCACTTTTATTACCACTTAAAATCACCTACAAAGGTTAAAAATTATGAATGTTTATGAAGCACACATTATTTTCTTATCCTGAAAAACAGTTTTCCCGTGTATTTTTAAGCTAAGGATTCAAGGTATGCTTTCCTGGAAAGGCTCTATCAAATAAGAGAATTTAGTTGAAAAATGGCAACAGAAGAATTAAGAGTATAAGAACATTCTTTACTCAAGTAAACAACTTACATATATATATATATATAAACAGTAACTTCATTACACATTTGGGGGGTTTTACTTCTCAGAAGAATCAACACCTCTTTCTCAGCCAGCTAGCCAGCTAAACATCACAAAACCCAGTACAGGTTCTCTGGGCTGCTCTGATTAGAAGCATCATTTCCTAACATCTGTCAGTAAAAATGTGTGAAATAACATTTGCAAAAGAAAAGCTCCGCCTCTCATGGAGGAAACTGAAAAACTGATAGAGCTAACCAGAGATAATCCACAGAAATACAGCGTGTACTTCCCCACACAGAATGGCACTATGGCACTATAGTTACACTGTACTGCAAGCGCTATCAATTTTATCAAGTTCTGTAGCAGATGAATGGACCACTTAAGATGAGCATTAAATGAACCAAAAACTCACACTATTTACCTTTCTGTCCCTCTGTATCACTGTCCACTTCTGAATCTGATGCAATTGGTTTCTTTCGCTTCATTCGCAGAACTTCATCTTCGCTATCACTGCCCCTTGCAGACTCTACTAAGGAGCATAATTATTCTCAGCAAATTAAAAAATTTGTTCCACATATTTTAAAATTCCCTTATATTAGTAAGTGGATTCAGATGAAAAGGAATTCAAAAGTGCTGCATAAAAAAAATTACAAAGATGACTATAGTTGAAAGCTATATGATTAATGCCTTTACATTGAAGTCTGAATCTTTTCAGGCCAATATAAATGAAACAATAAACAGATATCAAACCAGAAGCAAGTCATTAGTACTGTATTCAGTCCTACCAGATTTATGCTCTTGGTCCTCCTCATCAGAGTGCTGGGCCCTTTCATCATCGTCAGAGTTCTGCATCTTCTCCTCATCAGAATGCTGGGCCCTTTCATCATCATCTGAGTTCTGCATCTTCTCCTCATCTGAGACCTGCGGCCTCTCCTCATCATCGGAGTTCTGCATTTTCTCCTCATCTGAATTCTGGAGTCTTTCCTCATCATCAGATATCTGTGGCCTTTCATCTTCATCAGAGTTCTGCACTTTCTCCTCATCGTCAGAGTTCTGCTGCCTCTCCTCATCATCAGAGTTCTGCTGCCTCTCCTCATCATCTGACTGATCACTTTTGTCCTCTTTGCCCCACTTTTCATCCTCTGAATGCGCTTTTTCAGAACCAACTCCCTCTGAATGATGACTGCCTTCATCTGACCCATGCCCACGATCATCCTCCTCATCATCATGAGCAGCTTCTGAAACACTGTGCTGGTCCACATCTGACTGATCATTATCTTCATGCTCAGAATGTCCTGAAGCTTCAGAGCGATTGTAGGATCTTTCAGAGTGGTTGTCACTCCCCGTGTGATGGGAGGCCCCTTCATCCTCACTATCATCTCCAAATAACTCTTTATTGCTAGGTTTTATTGCCTCTCTGTCATCATCCTGGTCACTGTCGCTTCCAGAAGCATTACTACCAGAGCCAGCATTCTCCTGGTCGGAATCAGATTCAGATCCAGAATCAGAATCTGCAAAACAAACATCACCCCTTCAAGAGTTAAAATGTCCCTATAAGGATGCACATAAGATGATGGGTATTGCTAAAAAAAAAAAATAAATTAAAAAAAAAAATCCCCCCCCAACCCAGAGAGAGAACCTACAGACAACTGTGAGAAAGACCTATAAAAGTTACCTAGAACAATAATATAAAATGTCTACTAATAAAGGCACAGCCAATGAAAGAGACAATGAAAAATGATGGATGCCACATAGTTTCAAACCACAAGCTATTATTGAAGATTCTAATTCTAAAGTTGTAGGAAGAATAAGCAATTACACAAAAGTAAAAAATTTTAAACTGGAAATAATGATAGCTTAAAATAAGTAAATACATATATATGACTTATGAGATCCTACATATCTAAAACTATCATCATGTCTTTAATCCAAGTTAGAGGCCTTATGTACTCTGACATGTTTGTTACAACGCAGGTACTCTTGAATGCTGAGGCTGGTGAATGCCATTTCAAGCAGGAAAAAAAAATATCATCTGCCTTGAAAAATAACTTACAGAAATTGAGACAAGCACTTTAAAAATATACAAATTACTTAAATGGGGAGGTGTTCCATCATTTTTCTTTAGCTGCTGATGACAGCTAAAACTTTTCCGGATAACAAGGGACAAACAGGAAACACGCCTTGTTTTCACCATCTCAAATCCAAACAGCTCTAAGCAAGCATATGACTAAACGTTATCAAATTCAGAAGTATGCTGTGCTTTTGTTTCCCATCTTGAGTTTTCCACGGCTGTGGTGACGGCAAACAGTCGCTACAAACCGCTTTCTCATGGAGTCGCCGCTGTGAGACCAGGGTCTTTATTTCAGAGCACTACCGGAGGAACCCCAACACCCTTCCTGCAGAGAGGCATTTTTCAGCGGAGGACAGCGACACGAGCTCGGTTCTCTGCTTTCTGGGCAGCTGTGCAAAGGAGGCCCGGGCCAACGCCCGCCGCCCGCGCAGCCCGGCAGGCGGAGGAACGTTAACCCCCTGGTCTAAGGGTCAGCACCACGCGCCCGCTTCGCTTCGCTCCGTCTGCCCTAGGCCCCCTCCCCGCGGCTGAGGGCAGCGAGAGGAGATGAGGCGAGGAAGAGAGGGCGGCGCGCCACCGAGCGGGGAGGGAAGGGGGAGCGCGGCGCCCCCGCACCTTTCTGCTCAGCCTCCGAGTCGGCGTC
>NW_009628896.1:0-6581 GCF_000690535.1 Cariama cristata
TTTTGATTCCTTCAGGCCCATCACCTGGGACTGGTGTGGGGACCTGAGATGCCGGCACAGCTCTCTGCGTGGTTTTGGAGAGGGACAACCAGTTGCCCCACACCAACACGGTGAGTACCCCCTGCCTCAGCATCCCCACAGCGCGTACCACACGAAAACGTGCCCCGCAGTCAGGGCCTTTGTAGGACACCATCACCATCACCATCGTAGCACCAGTAACAATGGGAGTTTTTCCCCAGTGAAACCCCGTCCCCTACGTCCTCTCCCTCAGGAGCAGTGGTGGCTTTGCATCTCCTTTTCAATTTATTTTTATAAGGAAGGAGGGAGAGAGAGTCACATCCTAATCTGGCAAAATGTCAGGGAGTGATTCAGAGAAGAGGCGAGCAGCAGAGAGAGGCAGCCCACACAGGAGAGTTGTTTCTGATTTCCAAATGTCAGCATGTCCTTTAATTAAATGCTGATTAACAGGGGACGTGCTCCCTTGCACTGGAACTGGGACTGCTGCTGGTAACATCGCGCTCCGCAGAGAGTCCCGGCAATGCTGCCAGCCAGCCCGCTCGCACCCATGGGATGAGCTGCCTGGCACGCCGGAGAGGTGGGAGAGCCATGAGAGCTGGCTCTGCCTGAGCAAGGTTTGTACCACACTGAGGGCACCAAAAGGTGCTGGTTCAGCTGCTGCACGGCTCGGTCACGGCAGGCAAGCCGCTTGCGCCTAGGTCCCCACTGTCTTGTCTAGCCTCTGAGCTGGGATTGCACCTGTGATGTTTTGTCTCCAAGTGGAAGTTGCGTAGGATCTAGTTTAGAGAAACTGGATGCAAACCCTGATGTGGATGCTCTTACTTTAGTTTGAGCAGCTCTTTTCTTCCTCAGCTTCTGCCTGTTCTCTGTACACTTAAGCTGGGCTGCAGAAATGCTACTGCATTTGGGATCTCCGAAAACAACTAATGTACCTAATAGCGTCCCTAAGCATTACCAGTTACAATGCTTCTCTTTGTCCTCTCAAGCAGGCCTTGTCTTTGAAGTCAGTGGGAGGGTTATCCCTGAGGGCCGGAGGGCTGGGCTGGGCTCTGGGCTGTGTGTGCCCTGGGGAGGCAGCAAACCCCCTCTGCCCCTGCAAGCGGAGAGCAGCACGGTACAGAGACAGCCAGACTGGAATGTGGCCAGCTGCTTCCATCCTGGCTGCCACCCGGCTGCCTCTGCCTGGTGCTGTCCCCAAGCACAGGGGCTGGTTCTCTCCCGTGGTGCAGGGAGGTGGCGTGGGATGGAGCAGGTAAGTCTGGGCAGCACTGTGCCTCACTGCGTGCTCCCACAGCCCTCCCTGGCCTGCGGAGCTTTGCATGGGACCTCACTGTGTGCGGACCCTCCTGGTGAACTTCACTATGTGCCCTGGGACGGGTGGTTGCCCAAGCCCAGCTCTGTTCTGGCCTTTTGGATGGTTTGGGCTGGCCCAGCTGCAGGTTTTGCTCTGGGCAGTATAGTGTTGGGACAGTCCCATTCCAGGAGCAGCAGGTTTATGGAGACAAAAGAGGCTCATTCTGCTCTGCACCGCATGCATCTGGCTGACCATAAAAGTGGTCCCGAGCGTACAAAAGCTCTCCAGACTGCACAGAAAGTTTTACCTTGGGCAGCCTCCTTCAGAGACCCATGTCACACTGCGGGCATGGAGCCACCGACACAAGCAAAGCCTGCCAAGGAGGTTACAGGGCTGAAGTCACATGCCAGACAAGGCTAAATCTGAAGAAACAGTCTATAATTAAAATCACACTTTTCAGTGCCAGAGCTGAGAGAAAAAGCTTTTCATGCTTATCCTCCCATCCATCGCCACAGCCACAACTGCTCTGCACATCCCTCCCAGCACCTGCAGCAAGTCTTTCCCCCCGGGGCCGGGGGCATGGGCTTGGGTGGCCAGCACCTCTGGGTGCCACGTCTCCCAGTGCCCCGGGCAATGTGCCGCTCGCAGCAACAAGTGTTTGCTCCCGGGACTCCCACGGCGATGCTGCCTATTCCCAAGCGCCACCTGACGGCATCATCTCCAGAAAAAGGGTTTGTTAGACGACATTTACACCGGCACAGCCACAGGGACCAGCTCCGGCCCCAGGGAGGGCAGAAATGGGAAACAGGGCCACTTGCTGAGAGCAGCCCTGGTCTCAGCACCCTGCCCCGTTCCTGTCCCCGGGATGGGGCAGACCAAAGCTGAGTTCAGCGCACACACACACTGGCCGCTCTCTTCGTCTCAAGACCACAAAAGTTCTTCCAAGCTATCCAGGAGGCAGGCAGATCCTGCTAGCCCTGGTTGGGGGATCCCCGCAACTCCCCCCTTTTTAATTCTCCTTGATGTGCCTGAGAAAACAGCTCTGTGTTTATAAACGTGAGACCAAATTACACAGAAATCCTGGGGGCAGCAAGCCCTGAACACCTCCCACACAGCAGTCACTTTCTTCTACCGCCAGACAAGGGATTTTGCCACTCTGGTGTCGTCTCCACCTCTCTCTGCCTCCCCAGAGAGGTGCCACCCAGACATTTGTCGGGGACCCTTCAGCTGCAATAGCCAAGCAGCAGGTCGGATACCCTGCCAGCCGAAAGGAGAGGGTGTCCCCGGACCCAGCAAACAACAGCCCTGGCTTGCACGACCAGCAATAGTGCATCCTTCAGTCAGGCCTCTCTTCCTCCCCTCTCCCCACACCCGTCCCTGTTCAGGGCAGGGGCCTTAGGTGAGATGAACACAGTGGTGGCTCAGGGTCCTCTTTGAGCGTAAAGCCCCAGGAGAGGGGAGCCTAACTCTACCCATGTCTCTGCTTCACTGCCTCCCTCCTGCTCGCCTTCCCTCCCTCCCCTGGGAGCGCCGGGTGCCTGACACTTGTCAGGGGAAAGGCATCCATTTGGGTGAGCCCCTGGTTGCATCCCAAGCGCCTGCGTGCTGAGCAGGGCAGTGCCTGGCTCCCCAAGGACAGTTCTTCCCAGCCGTGATCCCTGCTCAGCGTCTGGCACAAGCCAACGGGCCAGTGCACCGGGTCCAGAGCCCATCAACCCCGCGGGTACCACCCGCTCTCTCCTGCCGCTCTCCCCAGGTCTCACTTAGCCTCCGCTCCCGACTTCGGCACACGCGGGGACACTAAGACACCCAACGTTAAGGGGCCCAGATGGAGAGACTGCAGCAAAGTGTTTTGTGCTGGGAGGGATGGGGAGAGGACGCAGGGGGAGGGGAGGTGGTGGTGGTGGGAAGGGGGGATGAATCATTTTGAGGGAGCCAGATTTCCATATTCCCCCTGCTGAAAAATTAAAGTCTGCTCTGAGTTTGCATCCCAAATGTGATTGCTTTCGGATCCCTGCCTTGGAAGGCACCTACCTCTCTCAGCAGCCCGTCCTGCCGGGATCAGTGTCCATGCTGTCTACCTGTCAGCAGGCTCTTCCTTCTGTTCACGCTGAGCATCATATTTTCTTTGAACACCGAGGTAGTTAAAAGCTGCAACTTAAGGACTCGAGGGGGGGTGGAGGTGGACGGACTCACTGAGCATGAAAAGCAGCTATTGGCTCTGCCTCTCCGGCTGCTCTGCCACTGGGGTGGGCTGAAAATTCCCCTCGGTTCCCCTTATTTCCCCGTCACTGTCCTTCCCCGCTCACTGCCAGGAAGGCGGGGGAAGGAGGCGAGTTATTGCCGGGTTATGAACCCCCCCGCGGCAGCGCACATCGCACCTACCCCTCGCGGGGCCGCTGGGGCAGATGCAAACGCTGCTCAAGATGCCCCGCTCCCTCCCCATGCCGCGCGGCATATGGCGCGTGATTTTTAATTTCCTCGGGACGGCAGTTCGTATGGCGACTGGCAGGTTTCTCATCGCACTTTAGCAGGCCTTTGATTAACCCCCAGTAGATCCTTACGTGCCAACTCTCCGTATGGGCTGAACAAAGCACTTCCCGATTCCACCGCTCCCTACTTCCTTCTCGTTAATGGGGAGCTCTTCGTTTGAGCCCCAGCCAGGACAGCGAGATCGGCGTCCTGCCTTTAAAGCTGCCTCTCCCCACATTAAGGCAGGCGAGATCTGTTGCTGGGAAGAGGAGCCCAGCTATAATTCTTTTTCAAACCCTGCCTACCTGTTACACGTCAGCCCCGTGCAGGATCAATCTTGCCAAGTGAAATAGCTGAACGTTTAAATCAGCGGCAGTGCGAGAACCCAGGTTTTCTGCAGGGCTGCTCTCTCAGGCTCTCTGCAAACACAGGTGGAGTCACTGAGTTTCACTCAGGTCCTGCTGGGAAAGCTTCCTCTGCAACCCCGGCCACTTTTCTTGCAAAATTTGAGGACCTTAATAACATGAGAAATGAGTCCACCCCTTTGACAAAATCCTGTGTGATTACAAGGAGCTGTGCTGTGTCTCGTGGGTAACAGACACCATTTCCAACAACATACACTGTGCTTGCGGATCAGTCGCAGGTTTGTTCACTCTTCTGCATTAATTACTGATTCCTCATGGGAATAGCTTTCACTCTGCAGACTGTTCAAACTGAGACCGGGTGGAGGATTGTGTGTTTGAGCATAAATGGGCAACGAGCAGCCTGGTTGTCTCTTGTGCTGAAAGGCGCAGCGTTGGCTGTGACAGCAGGGATGTCACTGCTCTCGCTCCATCGCGCATCTGCAAGGCCCTACCGCTTCTGCGTGTGGTCCTCGGTGCAGAGGCAGCACGGAGAGCAGGGAGCCCCTCGCCTGGTGGGTTGTGGTCCACGAAGGATTGTGGAGAAGCAGCTGCTGCCTCGGCGAGGATACGCGCGCGCTTCCCACCTGTAATCCAGCTCTGCCGTCTCGCTGCAGCATCGCCATGGCACTCCGGTCCTCTCACTGGCATCAGAAGGAACAATCATGTGGCATCTTGCACATACGGAGCATGGCAAATGGATTTGCCATCTTCACGGACTTCGTTTTTTAACAAAAGCAAAAACTACTAAAAATGTAATCACTTTGCACTGCTGCTGTTACAAAACAAAGCTGAGTCTCGCTCATGCCTAGCAAACACTGAATCATTAACCTTTGTTCGGGCAAAGAGGGGATCATTAGGACAGCAGATGCATCGGGGAAATCCTTCTATTTGTTTTGTTCTTCTGTAGACCTCAAGGTTGCAAGAGCATCCTATTAGCTGTGTGGGACCTAAGGGCTTTGCTGTTTGTTTGATGCGCAGAATGAAGATTTTGGCAGCACCTTTGGACCTAGGACACTGCTTCCTGGAGTTAAAATACCTTGGTGCCCTGGCTACAGGCAAACCCCCAAGAACAGGTAAAGCTGCTGACAAACAGGCATTTCTGGTGCTGCTCATGAGGGGCAGATCACATTAGCACAGCACCTGGGTGAACAGTATGGTGAGTTCCTGCAAAATTACAGTGTAATGCAAGAACTCTGATACTCTCGTGATGGGGAATATGGTTATACCGTGTTTGCTGCTGGACAGGTACAGTCGAGCAATGCATTCCTAACTGCAGGAGTTTTACAGCCTTGCAAGCTACAGGAGAGTTGCAGCTCAGCTATAGTTAATGATGAGAAAACTGTTTCTAAAAGAGCGCTTACATCCTCTAAAATACACGTATTGAGTTGGATTTCTATAGCACTTGCTGAGCTCCGCAGAAATGAGGGATAGTTGTCCATCACTGGGGATATTTCAGAGGTACAGCTGCCCCAAACCTTCTTACAAAGGCCCACCTGGTTCCTGCAGCAGCATGGGGGGGAAGCGCTGCCAGGTTTTTAAGTTTTTCCAAAATCCACCCGCTAGCGGGCAGCAGGACCAGAGGCTCTTAATGGGAGAAAGGAGATGTCGCCTGAGAGTTACAACAGAGGGTTCGTTTGTCTTAAGAACATTTAATGTGAAGTGTAACAGTTGTGGCCTAGAAGAAAACTGCGGATGCTTCATCCTGATCCTGTGCAATAACCAGACAAATCCTCTGTATCCTAGCAGGAAATCTGTGTGCAAGCTGATGGTTTTTTCCTGGAGCATGAAAGCCCAGGTTGCTCCCACAGTGGCGCAGAAGTGACTTGCCCAGTGTTTCAGACGATGTTGGTGGCAGACGCGGGACGGGGACCCACAGAGGGGTGTGATCCCCCCTCCCTGCAGTGTTTCCCATGGGCCAGGGAAGATGGCAAGGTGAAGCCCTGAGTGTTGCAAGGTGCCCGGTGCTTACCGCCGTGCACTCAAGGCTTTTCCAACCACCCCACCTGCCTGCACAGGCAGCTTTTGGAGGGGAACCAGGAGTGGCAATGCTGTCCCCCGGCAGAACGGGTTTGGCAGCTCGGGCGCCCCAGGTTGAGCTTTTGCAAGCACTTGTGTGCCTGCGTGTGTGCAAATGTGGGCTGGGAGGATGGTGTTTTAACAGACCAGGGGCTGCTTTAACTTTTTCAGGGCAGCCCTGGAGAGGTCCGTGCTTATCCTACGGGCTACACCAGCGCTGGTCCCGGCGTGCTGGGAAGCCTGGGCTTCGCTGCCTGCTCCCTTGCCTGGTGTGGGCATGGCTGACAGGGTGGTCTGTGCTGCCGGCAGCACCCAGGCAGTGCCAGGGCTGAGCAGAGGTACTGGGTACCCCAGTCCAGCCTGGGTGAAGGCCATAG
>NW_009628896.1:6601-8614 GCF_000690535.1 Cariama cristata
GGGTTGCATGGGTGCAGCCTGGCATTTCCCAGCCTGGCATTTCCCCAGACGGCCACCAGGTGGAGGCATTTTCCAAAAACTCCTGCGAGGACCTGGGAGCGTGGGGCGGCCGGCCCGGGCCCCGAGCGGGGGGACAGGACAGCGGGGGTGGCTGTGCCGTGGAGAAGGGAGCTGAGGAGGGATCGAGTGGGGGCACAGCTCACAAGGGTAAAAGCCCCTTCTCCAGGAAAAGGCTCCTGCAGCTACCCGTGATGTTAGCTGTCCGCTACCCAGGGAAAAATGTCTTGCTTTCTGCACGTCAGAGGCAGAAATGCAGGGGCACACGCTGCACAGGGCCATGCACCATGCTCTGGACCCCCCATGCCTGCTCCACGCAGATGGCCGGCCCGCTAGTCATTTGTGTGTAACTCCTGGACCCCAGATGCTGAGCCCTGACATCCTGGAGAGATGACTGGGTTCCTCTTTTCCCTCCTCTAAACAGAACTCCTGGACACCTGGATTTGTGACAGCTCCGTGCAGCCCACTCCCCTTTCACAGGAGGGCCAACACAGATATCCAGATGCCTGTCTACCTGCCTCCCCACACGTCATGTCCTGCCGCTCAGAGCCAACAAGCCCGACCAGTAGCCCTGGGGCTGCCAGCCTGGCAGAACTTGCCTCGGCCCGCTTGGGAGGACCAGTGCTTTCCTGTGGGCTCAGGAGTGGCCCAGGAACACAGTCAGGAGCAGGGTTTGCCACTCGGCACGGCGTCGCGCTCAGCCCTTGTTCATCATGCTTGACACGGGCTCGGGGTGCTGAGTCACGGCCGATCGGCTGTGCCTTACCTAGCCCGGTGAGCAGACAGCCGCTCTGTCCCGCTCAGCCCTCCCAGCTGGGCAGGAATCACGGGCACGCCGCTGAATGCCAGGCACCAGCCTGCCGGGAGGCTGTCTCAGCTCATGGAAGATGCTAGCTGGTGCTTCCCAGCTAAGAGAGCTTGGCTGCTGTCAGCCAGGGTCCGGCACAAAGCAGGCTGGGGGCAGAGCCCCCGTAAATAACATTTCTTATGGCCATCAGCCTATGCAATGACACTCCGCTGTCCTGCAAAACTTCAGTGCCTGTGCTGAAAGCACACATTTCCCTGAAATATTTTGTAAGTCAGGCGTGGAGAGGATAAACAACTTAGCAGCAGTGAAACAGCACTGAGATTCGCCTCTGTGGTGGAGGGCTCCTGTCCAGTGCTCCGCTCTGCCACAGGATCCCATCGACCCTGGTCAAGTCCCTTCACCTCTTCTCCACTTGTGACGCTGGAGTTGGACACTTCCTTGTTAGCTGTGGGTGTGGAGCGGTTAAATATGGTAAAAACCAAGGAGGACATCATATATACAGCCTGCTAATGGGTACTGCACTCCTTTGACAGATGATCCCACAGTCAGGAGGTGCTTGGCTTCCAGATGTTTGTGCGGAGATTTACGAGCAGCACCAGCTTCTAGGCAGGACCCGCTTTCCTTGTCTGGCTCTGCTCCACCCCCAGCTCCAGAGTAAGAAGTAGTTTGGTCCAGCATCCCTGTATGTGACAGAATAAATGTGCAGAGTCCAGCTCGGTATGCAAAAATGCCTTGACATTTAGCCTTCCCTTGTGTTTGTTCAATAAGTAAACAGCTAAAAATAAGTTGGTTATACCCCAGAGGCTTTTGAGTAGCACTAAACGACGGCAGTGAAGGCTGTATGCTGGGTAACAGGACTGGTATTTTCCTCTCACTCTCAGTTCTACATCAAAGTAGTTTTATGAACTTTATTCCCGACTTGAATGAGCACAAGGGGAATCAGCCTCAGCATCTGCAAATGCAGACCTCTTCTGTGGTGTTAACTGATTTAATCTGTGAGACAACAAGAGAGCAGATTTATCCAGTACAGTCCTGCCTTAAACCTGTACTTTGCTTTTATTTTTTTGGAAGTGCCTTACTTAGTCAAAAGCAGTGGCATCAGTGGCTGGCCGACAAGAAAACCTGTTCTGGCAGCCAGGGGGGCACTG